>NC_089583.1:27995852-28138352 GCF_019320115.1 Miscanthus floridulus | reverse complement strand
CTAACAGGTGGGGCCAGGTCAATGGTCAACATTGACCAGTCAATGGTCAATACGGGCCGGGTCTCAAACGGGCCTTGGTGGGCTCGGGTCGGGCCGGTGTGGGCCGGGCCGGGCTGAACAGGTGGCGTGCTATGGCGCAGCCACATCACAGCCATGGGCTCTTATTGGGCTTCGTCCGCAGCACGGCTCACACCGTGTGGCTCACGGTGGACCAGCGCTCCTGATCCATGGTCCTAAGGCAGGGTCCATGGTGGACCGAGCCCATCGTCATTTCTCCTCGGCTTAGCTCATGTGCACTGGGTGTAGGGCTGCGCTGCTCACCTTGCCCCTTCTCCTCTGTTTCTTCCACAGCGCGCTTCCACCGACGACATGCTCACCGATGAGCTCCTGCAACGGCTCAGGCATCCAATTGAGGTGGGGAAAAGCCTCCCTATGCCATGGCGACTGCAATGGTGGAGTTAGGGCGACGGATGGTGCATCCTAAGTCACTAGTCACGGTGAACGGCGGCTCGAGCACAACCGGCGTGCGGGAATGGCGCGGGTGCAGCGGCATTGGCCGGCTCTATGGTGCGCATGGGTGTCACAATGCTCCAGCGGGCATGTTGGGTAGGTCGAGGGGTCCTCCAGGGCCTCCGGTGGTTTTGGCCACAGCGGACGGCCTTCCGATCACGTTGGCGGTGTCGGTGTGGGGGCTATGGCCTCGGAGGGCGTCACAGTGGGGCATGTAGGCTCCTACGGATCCGTGTGGACGCGGTGAGGGCGTCCAGAGCTCCGGGCAGGACTTCCGGTTCCTAGGTGGCCGGTAGGGTCTTCCCAATGGCCACGGCAACATGGTGACGACGGTGAGGTGCGCGGGTCACTACGGGCTCCTGTGGAGTGGTCACAGCGTGCGCGTGAGTTACCCGTGGCTTCAGCGAATGGAACAGGCGAGTCAATGAGGCACCAGGCGCTCCCGTCGGTACTGACCACGGCGGTCAGTGCTCGGACCGGTGGTCAGGTGCTCGGACCTGTGGTCTGGTGCTCGGACTGGTGGTCAACTGCTCGGACCTGTGGTCTGGTGCTCAGACTGGTGGTCAGGTGCTCAGACCTGTGGTCTGATGCTTTGACTGGTGGTGGCTGCATCATGGCGGCGGCATTGCGAGCGCGGCATGCGTGCTCAGCTACGGCGTCCGGGGAACCTAGAGAGGCCTACAGCATCCAAGGGCTTGGGGATGGTCACGGTCAACGCGAGTGTGCTGTGCTGGTGTGCCTAGAGGCCGGGGATGGCCTTAGCCTACGCGCTCACGGTATGGAGCGCCATGGCTGGAGTAGCAAGGTCCAGTGGCGAGCAGGGAATGAACCGGGGCTTACCGTGGGTGCTGTGGAAGAAAGGATGGCGGTGCAGTGTCGAGTTGCGGCCGTGTAGCTCCGGAAGTAGTGCCGTGCAGTGCTGACCCGCGATCGTGATGACGACAACGGTGTTGCCTTCGGCTCCGGTGACTTCGGCAGCATGCGGGGGCTCCGATCCTCCTCTCACGATCTCCTTCTCGGCCCTCTACCCTTGGTGTGGTGCGCTGCTGGGCCACCAAGCGGCGGCGGAGGCTGAGGGAGAAGCTAGGGCGCCGGGCGTGAGTGATGTGCGGGCTGGCTTTATAGCCGAGCGCCATGCCTCCTAGGGCGGATGGCATCGTGCGGTGGAGGCGGATGCATCGCATCAGACGGTGGTGCGGGGTTGTGTGGGCGCGGCGCAAGGGGACAGGGTCATGCCCCGTGTGTGACCCCCTGGCCCGCCCCTGCCACAGCTATCAGGCGCCGGTCGCGTAGGCGGTTGAGGCTTCAGTGAGGAAGATGACACTGTAGACGGGGGGGGGTGCGGCTGACATGCGGGGTCTAGCGGCCAGTGGCTGTGAGCGAGGCAGACGGGTGCGCGAGCATGGGCGACACACTGGGCCGGCTTGTGGGCTGCGTACGGGCGCGCTGGTGTAAGGTGGGCGCGGTTCGGCTGGCTGGGCCATGAAGCCGAGCAGCCTGAGCTGCGAGGCCTTCTTCCTCGTTTTCTTTTTCTGTTTTTCATTTCATCTCTTTTGTTTGAATTCGAATTTGGTTCTAGAATCTGAATTCCAAATTGGTGCACCTAATTTATTGGAGTTGTTAAGCATATCATAACTCAAATGGAAATCCAAATCATAATTTAATGTATGTAACACTTATTTGTTAGAATTTAAATAAACACAATTAACTAATGACATGCCATGCTTATGTGTTAACTTGGGTTGGGATTAGACCTAATGCATTTCTTAGGTTGGGTTACTATACATGACACTCATCATCACATGGAAGTTTTTAAGAAAAATTTTGTAGTTGGTATTTTCAGTGTGTGGATTTTTGGGTTGTTACAGTTTCCTTCTTTTTCATTTGATTTTTCTACCAATATTATTCCATTATAATATACCAAATCTTAATATGGAGTACCACATGTTGTATGTGGACAATAGAAAAAGTTTTAAGGTTAGAAGTAAAAAAAACTTATTATTTCATGTAGATGTCACTCAAATTCAATGTATATCAATTAAAATTCTATAATTGCACTTAATAAATTAAAATTATCAAACAGATCCAAAAAATTACCAAAATTACACAGGAATCAATCTATGTTCTCTATTGCCTATACAAAAAGTTTTAAAGTTAAACCCCAATTCGATCGTCACTTTGACTCCAAATCTTACTGAATCCTTCTCAACGCTACGATTCTTCTTCTAAGATACTTCGGTATATAAACATCGTACATGATAGATTGTGTAAAACCTTCTCAGTTTTTTTCCCATGGCCTCCACGTATGATATCACGAGATCTTAACAAATCTCATGATTTTCAGACTTTGTTTGCTTTTTTTAAAATTTAAAAACCATTCGACCACACGTTCATGGTCGTGTTTTGTGAACAAGATGTTCAAAATTTCTTTTCATGTCCTAGGTAAGGCCTCACACCGGACTCAACAACATGAATATTATTTTTCAACTCATTTTATTCTATTATTTGAATCACTTACAATTCAAATTTGACTTATACCAAAAAAATTCCTTAAAAGGTAATAAATTAATTAAATATAGCAAATAGATCTAGAAATATACCAAATCTTAACATGGAGTACCATATGTTGTATGTAGAGAGTAGAAAAAGTTTCAAGGGCAGAAGTGAGAAAAACTTATTATTTCATGCAGTTTGTCGCTCAAATTCAATGTATATCAATTAAAATTCTATAATTGCACTTAATAAAATTAAAATTATCAAACAGATCCAAAAAAATACCAAAATTATACAAGAATCAATCTATGTTCTCTATTGCCTATACAAAAAGTTTTGGAGTCAAACCCTAATTAGACCATCACTTTGACGCCAAATCTTACCGAATCCTTCACAACGCTACGATTCTTCTTCTGAGATACTTCAGTTTATAAACATCGTACATGACAGATTGTACAAAACCTTCTCAAATTTTTACCATGGCATTCACGTATGATATCATGAGATCTTGAAAAATCTCATGATTTTCAGACTTCGTTTGTTTTTTTTTAGAATTTAAAAACCATTCAGCCACACGTTCGTGGTCGTATTTCCTGAACAAGATGTTTGGAATTTCTTTTCATTTCTCAGGTAAGGCCTCACACCGGACTCAATAACATGAATATCATTTTTCTAATCATTTTATTCTATTATTTGAATAACTTGCAGTTCAAATTTGACTTATACAAAAAAATCCTTGAAATGCAATAAATTAATTAAATATAGCGAACGGATCCAGAAATATACCAAATCTTAACATGGAGTACCACATGTTGTATGTAGAGAGTAGAAAAAGTTTCAAGGGCAGAAGTGAAAAAAAGTTATTATTTCATGCAGTTTGTCGCTCAAATTCAATGTATATCAATTAAAATTATATAATTACAGTTAACAAATTAAAATTATCGAACGGATCCATAAATTTACCAAAATTACACATGAATCAATCTATGTTTCCTATTGTCTATACAAAAAGTTTTGAAGTCAAACCCCAATTCGACCGTTGTTTTGACTCCAAATCTTACCGAATTCTTCTCAACGTTACGATTCTTCTTCTGAGATACTTCAGTTTGTAAACATCGTACATGATAGATTGTGTGAAACCTTCTTAATTTTTTACCATGGCCTCCACGTATCATATCATGTGATCTTGACAAATCTCATGATTTTCAGACTTGGTTTGTTTTTTAAGAATTTAAAAACCATTCGGCCACACGTTCATGATCGGGTTTTGTGAACAAGATGTTCAAAATTTCCTTTCATTTCACAGATAAGGCCTCACACAGGACTCAATAACATGAATATCATTTTTTACTCATTTTAGTATATTATTTGAATCACTTGCAATTCAAATTTGACTTATACCAAAAAATTACTTTAAAGACAATAAATTAATTAAATATAGCAAACAGATCTAGAAATATACCAAATCTTAACATGGAGTACCACATGTTGTATGTGGAGTGAAAAAAAAGTTTCAAGGTCAGGGGAGGAAAAAAACTTTTTAATTTGCCGAGTGCCAAAATAAAACACTCAGCAAACGAACCTATTTGCCGAGTGCCAGATAAAAACACTCGGCAAAGATTCTCTTTGCGGAGTGTCAATAACCAACACTTGGCAAAGTTCTAACAGCGGGCACCCTACTGAAACAAGCTAAGTGGTTTCTAAAATTGGCTATGTCGGTTTTCGCAGAGGCGCTGCAAGGGAGACCCTTAGAGAGTGCAGGTGGACGTCCTTGTTTTATAATTCATTCTACACTAAAACACGACATACCTTTCTGATAGATAGCCTCCCATGAAAAGTTTTACCGGCAGTTTGGAAACAGTCATGGTAGAAGCAGTCGGCGAAAGTTTTGCCGACAGTGAAAAGAATCGCCGACACTTTTGGTGTAGCCAAATGGTATACATTTGCTGATAGTTGAAACCTACACCGACAGTTAAACCTACACCGATAGTTAAGACATATGCCAACAGTTAAGACCTTTCCAACAGTTTATATGTTGGTGAAACCTTTTCCACAGCATGGTTGGAAAGATGCCCTCAGTGGCAACTAATCTGTTGGCAAAACTATTTAATAGATATTCATATTAATACGATATAGATAATTCAAAGCCACATAATTTTATAGAGAAAATGTCACATCATCAAATCCACTTGATTTTATAGATGAAACATTAAATATTTTCAATACATACACCAATGTCTTAACAACAAATGCATGTACATCCCTCAATACTAATATATCTTAACAAAAAGGGCGTACCTAGTGCAGAGAGCTCCCACTCTGTGCAGGGTCTGGAGAAGGGTGTTAGTGGCAAGCCTTACCCTCTCATGTGCAATGCGAGGAAACCGCGACTTGAACCCGGGACCTTCTAGTCACAGGCGGTAAGACTCTACCGTTTGCACCAAGCCCACCCTTCACTAATATATCTTAACAAACAAAACAAATACATAGAGACATGAACTTTTGAGTCAACAAATCATGTACATCCCTCACAAATGCATGTACATCTCTCACACGTTCAGCAATAAGTGTCCTTGTATTAGCATGCTGCTATGGAAGTCAGAGGCTCCGTCACCAAATCAGCTTGCATATCTCATAATGACATAAATGAACCATTAGTAATCTTAACTCAAACACTACATAACATACATGATTTTGGATAATTAAAAGAATTGTCTTCGTTCTGTATATAAAAAAATATATAGCTAACCTATCAACTTCATGGTCGTATTCGGGCATTTGAAATAATCAGAATCCTGCCGTCGTATTCGGGTATACAACACTGTCTTACAGCATTAATCAAAACTCTAAAGTTAAGTAACAGAACCAGAAATCTAGGAGGCAGGAAAAAGATAATGGTGGTATGTTCCGTTACATACATGTCCCGGTTTATCATTAAAATTTGTGCATAAATTAACAAAGGCCACATAGTTTCTGCTACAATTTTTTTGCAAAGGCCACATAGATAAAAAGAAAGATCAGGAATATGTCACGCACTCAAAAGTGTTGGCACTTATTATATTGCTGAGTGGAAACATAAGATAGATCCAAGTAATGATGAAATTGAAGTTCTTACCTCATTGTTGATCTTGAAACACTGAACAATTTTTATAGAACATTTGGTCTCCCTTCACTGAAGTTGCATACAGATCATCAGCATCATGTGTTTCTCCTTCAATTGTTCCTAAAATTAAAAATTTCAAACCCATGAGAATTTGATCCAAGTGTACCAAAGAAAGGGCCATGAGGCAATAAAGTCTAACTACTTCAAAATGAATCAGCCTGCATCTTTTGATTTGGAAAGCCTAGTTGCCAATGGTTAATTGGAAAAACAAAAGAACTTGCAATTGCACTGAATAGCTGGTTGCAGATATGAATTATCCTAACACCCAAACCTGAGAATGCATGAATAGACAATGAACTACAGTGACTAAGTGGCACACATCAAATCTGACAGTGGAAGGTGTCATCCGAACATCTCATTGGCTAATTCGCAGCCATTAGTAACTCCAATATTAATTTCGCAGCCATTAGCGAAAGGTAGATGGTACCATTTGAGCACGAGCTAACTTTCTCAGTAGCACCACATAAGTATTAACTAAGCACTATGAGAAACTAAGCCATAGCCGCACTTCTCAAAGAAAAGAAAGAATAAGTAACTAAAAGTCACAGGCAAAGATAATTTTATTGTGAACAGCATACCACAATGTAACACATCTCTAGATATGGCATATATAATATGAGCATCTCACACCTACAATTTTTCCCTACTATTTGTTCTTTGCTACAATGTGGTCTATGAACCAATCTGGACTAGACAATAGCAGTGGAATCATTGACGACACCATCACTTCCATATGGAATGCACACCAAAACTGCTATCAGGAATAGCCGAAAACATCACAATACACATCAGCAGGCTCAAGACTGTAACTTTCACCAGGAGGATAAATTAAGATAGCACGTTTCAGAAACTGTCCAGAGATAAAATAAGAACCTGTACAGAGATAACACAAGTAGCTTTCACTGGCAAAACTACTAAGACTTGAGTTCAAGGAACAGTATATAGAATCATGTTAAACAGCCACAGCCAAAACAATGATGGCTAAAGATTGTTTTCTAAGGGAAGCTAACATACATAAAAAAATCCTAGTGGTAAATTTCTGAAGCTGCTCAGATGTTTTTTTTTCCTGAGATCTTTACTGAATGACAGCCACAGCAGTGACCACCCACACCTGATTCCCATCTAGCATTAATAACTTAAAACTGAAATATATATATATATATATATATATATATAGACACACACACAGTAGACAACATTTGGATTACTGCAGGTAGAAAATGATACATTCACAAAAATAATAAAGGGAAGTAGCTGTAACCAGAAAGACAGTATTTTTCTTTGACAAATGAGCAAATCATCAATGTTGGGTGGTTTCTTAAGATTCATATCCAAGAAACAAATAACAATTTCTACTACTTAAAAATTACACAAGGTTAATTCATGTTGATAGAAAACATAACAGGCTTCACACTAGAAAAGTGCAGCAGCAACCATTAGCCTTAAAGGCCTTAACATGTTATTTCACAAAGTTTATCTACTCCACGAATGACTGAAATTATTTGAGATCAGCATCAATAAAAAATGAATAGACATGGATAAGCATTAGCTATTTTGTTGCGGACATGACTATGGTCATTACCTGTTTTGTTGCAGACATGAAGACTATGGCTTATAGTACCTAGCAGCAACCATGATTTCTTTTCCTTGTCATCTCTTTCATAGACTTCAATTCATACTGCTGAGACAAATAGGAATAAAGGCAGTAATTTTTTTAGTGGACTTAGACATTCCACTTAAACTGAAAACTGAGACGAAAATTGAATACCTTCGGTGGTATATAAATGTTGGAAGGTTACACCCTTTCTTTTGCTAAAGAAGCTTTTCACATAGCTTTTTATGTCTACCAGTTTCTTTGACCCACTGCAGTAGAAGGGAAACAATGGTAGGCTACTTAGACTATGTTTGGAAAGTATTTTCAGAAACAATGCTGAAAAAAGAGCCCCTTTCCACGCTGGTGAAATTTGGGAAACAATAGGTTATAAAATCCCTAGTTTGATTAGAATTTCAGGTTATGCTGATGGATAGAAATCAATTCTGAAATCATTGGGCAAGAAAAAGCAAAGGCTAAGCGCACTTATAGTGAAGCCATTTGTTAAATTTTCTTGTTTTTCCTTGTGCATTATCTGCTTTCTCGAGAGCACAGGCAGCAGGATCCTCTATGACATATATACATCCTTGGAAAGAGGGCTCTGTTCAGATGCAGGGATATTCTAAGTCCTAGAATCGGGTGAAAGGGGCCAAATCGAGGAGAGTGAAGCCTCTAAGAGCAGGGAGAGCCTCTTACCTGGAACGAAGGAGGAGAGCACCCGGACTGGAGCCCACCGCACTAGTGGCGGTGGTAGGAATTGGTGCCAGCCACGGGAACTCCAAACCCTAACGAATCCTGCGCAGATCCGGAACTGCAACCGGTGGGGAGTGAGGATGGGCCGCATCTTGCGTCGACGCGGAACTGCAGGCAATGGGGAATCCGCGTTGGGCGTCGGCGGAGTGCACCGGCAGCGACCGGGGCAGGACTGCCGGCGAAGGCGGAGGGCGGGAGCACGGATGTGGAATCCGATGGCGCGTGGCGTGTGGAGCTCGGAAGGTGGCGATGCAGCGGGGCTCGACGCTGAGCTTGCACGGGTGGTGGCTCGGACTCGGCATCAGGGATGTGCGGATGAGGGCGAGTCCGGGGATTGGAGCTGGGAATGCTGGCGGCAGTGGGGTCGCTGCTATTGCGGACGGGCGACGGCGTTGAGGGTGTGATTCGTGACTTTTTTCATTTCTTTTTTTTGGTGGGACTTGGGAGGGGAGAGATAAGGTGCGGCACGCGAGTCAAATTTTCATCACCGCCCTTTCCAAAGACCGCGCCAGGCCTATATTTTCTTTCCCGCACCTCCTCATTCCAGCGCAAAGCATTTTTTCTGCTCCGCATCGTGGCGCCATGTGGTCTGGATGCAGACTGGACTCGTGCTCATACTCTTGCCCGACTGATGACCAGTAGCTAGGCTAAGTCTACGCCGACAGATAATTTGTCGTCTTGCTATATGATTGCCGACAGATGAGATGACACTAAAGATCGGTCTTTTGCCAACACATAATAGTGGGGAAAAGTGTGTCATGGTGTAGTGCCAGTGTCATTACACAGTTTTTGGCGACTCCACTAAGGGAAGAAGAAGAACAAATCAGTTGCTATGGCCAATGATGATGATAGATCCAATATCAATCTATTATCTGAAAAATAACAGTCTAGTTAGTAGATGATAAATCAAGACCGTTATTAGAATTTTACAACCTTTCTGTCCGGACAGTTAGCTATGATTGACACCGGGGACTCTGTGGGCTGAAAATTTATTAGCAGCCATGGATAGAAGATATTAAATAGGATAAGTTAGCACCTAACAGACAGGTAAACAGGTCCAATGTTTAATTCGTGCTTTTACCGTGCAAAGTTATTCTTAGTTACCTGCTCGTGTGAGAAATGGTGGGGACCATTCAATTTTCGGACATGGAACAGAACTTGACTGCCTGATTTTGCGATGGTAAGCATCATTCGTACTTTTTTGTCTGCTGCGTACAAGGCATCGATGTTCTCTGCCTCCATCAAAATGGAAGCCCCAAAGAACAGTGGAAGGCCTCCTCCAAAGCTGAAGATCTTCATCTGGCTTGCGCTGCTCGACCATTATATTGCTGAACCGTGGATGTTTGTCTCTGCGACCAAGGGGTCTGAAATTATGGATGTCACCTCATTGTCGCCCGTGTTTATGCTAAGGAGACATGCGCTAGTCTTCAGCTACCATTGGGCTTCGACTGTGGTACATTGAGAATTTGATATTCTCCCTTCTTCTTACACTCATACTTCTCATATCTGCACTTTTGATAAAAACCTCCTGATGTATCCTATCCCCACATGAAACCTCTTCAAGGGATTGCCAACTACATAGCCATTGCCATGCCACGATGCTATTCAACACACTCATCGTCACCATCGCTACCGTGTTTCAGCTCACACACTAAAGGAGCTGTGAATTTTATTTCTTTGGGTGCCTGACACTATTGCACAAGGAGCAACGGAGGCAAGTGATCTTAATACCCTTTGATGGGTGCAGCTTTATAGTCATGAGTAGTAATAATTGACGATTTAAATTAGACCACCACTGATTCACCTACCACGTACGTAGCTATAATATGTTCCCCCGAAATTTCTCATATAGAGCTCTTTTACAGTGGTTGGTGGGTACTACCAAGTACTTTTGAGTACCTAAGCCTCTGATTTATTCTGACTATGCGATGTGCGTAAAATATTTTACTAATTAATTTTATTTGTTTAATGATAATATGGTAATTGTTTGAGAATCCCCTCTGACGTGCCCCACACCGAGGGGTCACGGGTGTTTCGACGTGGAATTGACGAAGGACTTGATGGCTGAGGCGGCGGCATAGTCAACGTTTGACGCTGGCAGGTCGTGTGCATCGCGCGAGCATGCTGCAGCCTTCATTGGGGAATTCTGTTGAGCAGTATCATGCTGGCACAGCTGGCACTTTGAACCACTGCATCCTTCAGTCTCCTCGTGATATTGTGTCCCAGCACCCCACCCCCCCCCCCACCCCTGCCCCAGTTCGCAGATCACTATCCCAGTGGTGGTACCCATGGCATGGCCAAGAACCTGAGCACATGGCTAGACGGCTCCAGTGGCTTTGTTGGCATTGTGTGTGCCATGCCAGTCATCATCGACCAGTGACGCCTGCCAGTCGTTGGATGTGGAATCGCTTGTGGCGTTAGGGTTGGGCATGAAAGAGCAGGTGTTGATGAGCTTGTTGTTGCACACTGGGCGGCCATTGAAGTCGCAGCACCCCATCCACTTGGCCTGCAGTGGCGGCATGCTGTCATCGCTGAAGGAGTGGTGCATTGTGTGTAGCTCATACTTCTGGTCCACGGCGAGTCGCTCTACCCAAGGTTTTCATTTTCGGAAATTCAAATTTATCGGGGTCACAGATAAAGAGGATAAGCAGGATATATTAGAAATATCGGACCAAATTCAAATAAAATTTAATTTGAATTTAAGTAAATTTAAATAAATTTAAACAAAATTTATACGAAAAAGATAGATATTTTCTTATCGGCACCTATGGATAAAAAGGATATATCAGAAATATCAGGAAATTTTGGCCGAAAAAGGAAACCATGGATCTACCAGCCACATGCTTGGACCTCCACCTTCTACCCGTTGGTCTTTGCTGGCGCTAGCCGGAAGCCATACGCCGAGCTCTGCGGCAACGGCTCGCAGGGCGGCTTGGACGTGAGGGGCAAGACCGCAAGATAGTGCTCTGCGAACTGGGGGCGGGCTGGAAGACAATACTGAAGGGCACCATGGTCCAAAGTGCTGGTGGTGCAACACGCTTTCCGACGCACAAGTCCTGCCGGCGTTGCACGTGGACTACGCCGTCGCATCAGCTGTCAAGTCCTACATCAGTTCCACATCGAACACCATGGCGGATATGCTCCACAATAGATTATGCTTGCATATATGAATTTACTACTTTACCCTTAGTTAAATAATAAAAATTATAAAACAATAATTAGTATGTATTTGATACCTTTGGGTACTTTTTTCCTTTGGTACCTCTCAGTACATGTTTTTTTCTTGCCACTCGATCTCTCCTCACCAATGGTCCTTGTTTTTTTGAACTAAATCTATATATGCAAAAGCAAATGAGCTATTAATTAACAATTGATATTTCAAAGATACTAGTCTCGGTCATTCAGGTCAACCAAAAGGACTGTGCCAATTGCTATAACCTGCAATTGACGCTGAATCAGTATTCACGGCTTGCCTTTCATTTTGGACGAGATTAATTTAATTTGGTGCAAACAGTTAGTTTATATCAACAGAAACTATGCCATGCATTACGTCGCTATGCTTTGCGGTGGCTTCATCTCACATGGCTCATTGACGCTAAACCCTAAACTAAATCGTGATGGAAGTTAAATAGCTAAAATCACTGATGACTGACCAGTAACGTTTTAGTCCAGTGATGAAGGCACATTATTAATTCATTTAATAACCTCTGCCACTTTTTACTAGACAAAAGGTGATGGAAAGAGTATTAGCCCATGAGTATTTCTAGTAAGTAATGGCATAGAAATATCTTTGCCGGTCACCATATGTGTATATGCCCCATAAGCAGTTTCAGCCTTGCTCCTTCATCATGAACTGGAAACATTTATATAAGCTATATTAAAGGCTCAGGATACTCTAAAATTTAGTCTTTGTTGGACAATACAATATTTGATTGTAGAAAACTTATCTAAAGCTTGGTAAAGGACGCAAGAGAGACACTGCAAGAATGTGTGTTTAATCTATACTCGAGGTGAAATCGAGTCATGTACATATTCAAGATTCAAGTCATGAACTTTTTAATAGAGATTTTTGGTCAATCAAAATCTCTTGCGCTGTCTCTTTATTACTCTCGTCTTCCTTTCGCTTGTAGGGATTTTTGCTCGCTCTTTATGTTCCTAGCTATGATTTCTCGGTACAAAATAGGCAAGCCAGTGAATGTGATCATTTGGTTTCTCCACTAGATATTTTCTTATAAATATAATAAGTTCCCAAATATGATGAGTCAAGTCTAGTTCCTACATTTAAAGTCCAATGTTTAGTTTGGTCACAATTTACCGAAAATGGAACTTGTCAAAATGCAAATTGACCTTTGATTGTACTAACATGTCAACGCAAGTTGAATATCGACTTAACTATATGTTCATCCAAATATGGAACTGCGCTTGGTCTACTAGAAAGATGTTGTGTACCACCACATGCTGCATATGCACGGCTTCCATGGCAATGGCAGTGGCAAGCTACTTGTTGGTGCATGTCTACAAGTCTGACGGAGATGTTGAATGTCTCTCACCTACTGTGTGTGGACTTGCTTGGTGATGTGCTGGCAGAATTGCTAATCGTCCATTCCATTCCAGAGGAGGGTTGTACTGTGTGCGATAGCAGAGATATGTGTTTTACCATGATGGTACATTATATATGATTATGATTATTCCTTTCGCCTTCTTCGGTTTCTCATTCCCGGACTCAATCAAAAAACCTCCTGATGTATTCAACATACTCACCGCCATCGTCATTCCCTGGTTTCTGACGTGGACCACTCTATTCTAATATAAAGGAGATTAGACTACCGGGTTTTTTTTTATATGGCTATTGTTGCAGAAGGAGACAACTGATTTTACTACCCTTTAAGGGGTGTAGCTTTATAGATGTGCATGGTGAATAATTGACCTTTTAATTTACACATCCACTGATTCACCTACTAGGTAGCTGACCAACGGAGTGCTTCACTGAATGATCAGCATGAATAATTCTCAAGTATCCCAGGTTTTCGAAAAAAATTCTCAAGTATCCCATTGCATACCAATGGTTCATAGATCTCATCCCTTGATAATAGAGTATTATGCACACATGTATGACATGGACAATATATCTTGGAATCTTGTGGCATATCTTTAAAATGCAAATTCAACAAATCCATCTACACCAGATAAGTACTAACTAGAACTTTTAGGATAGTACAAAAGAAGCCTAATGATTTTGAAATCATTGTGAAACTATTAAAACGATATTGTTAATTCAAGAAATGAATAGTAATAGTAGATTCTTATTTATATTGTTATTGTAAACATTGCATAAGAACACTATTATGACTATTTAGATGTCTTCAAGTTACATTATCAAATAATTTTGCTTAGGCAAGGTAGATCAGAAAATTCTAACCATGTAGAAGATTAAGGAATAGCTCTCTAGTACTAGTGAAGGTTAGTTGACACAACTGCACACTAAGTTGTATAATTTGTTCTATAAAGTAGTGTTCAATAAAGAGAAAACGTTTGCACACACTTACCACTGTACAATAGGACATAATTTCAAGGTGAGCCAAATACTTATGTTAAAATTCAGTGAACAACTCTATTCAAGTGTATATAAGACTGTCCAACAAGTACTTGTGATTCTAGCAAGCTAAAATATTAATAGGAAGGATAATGAAGTACATTAGTCTTTTCGAAAGTATTTTGTTTGCTCAAGATTCATGTGGTTCGACGAGTATATATAAGGTCAACAAAGAACGGTTGGAGCAGACGAAGGTGAAGGATGCCTGAATTGTGCTATACAAGCAGTCAAATTCGTGTACAGTTTCTCATGAACAAAAGTACAAACACTTGCTGTGCATAATGTGAACCAACTCCTAATTGCCTTAATAGGGAAAAAGGTTAGAGCAACATGGATGGCTTGCTTGGACACAGCAGAAATAGAGAGAAGACAGGGAGAGGACTTGCGGGATGAGGTGACAGGGATAGCACATCCGAGTGCAGGCACCACAGCGAACATCATGCACTCCTGGCTAAGAGCAATGTTAATAATATAGCCCACTGCTGGCTGTATAAACATTGACAGCTAGCACACCCATATAGTAGTGGGTTACTAGAAGATACTTCATCGCTATACATGGCCCCACTTCCTTCTCTCATAGAGATTTTTGAAACTCGTGCATCAGCTGGCGGTAAACTTACAGCCTACTTCTCTTCTTTTTCCTCTTGTTTCTCATCCACCTCATCATAAAGCCTACTTTCAGCCTCTTATTATATACTTGCTCTAATACTACATACATAGTGTGTACTGAATTACTGATAGGAGAACTAGGGAGATCGTGAACGGTTTTGTCCTGCTCACATCTATGTACACATATAAAGCAAATTAGTGAAGCTAAGTAAAATCAACAAGGGCGTTTCTCAGATGGCCAGTGTGGATGGCCGAAATATAAGAGGTTCTGGGTTCTCAAGCCTTGGGAACCAGTTTTTTGTTGCGCGAAGGTATTTAACAATCGGTGGCTGCATACGAAGCCTGGAGCAGTAGCAGGGGAAAAGAGAAGTGAGATATATAAGAGCTAAGGTACAAGATACGGCTGGAGAACGCTGGAGGTGCGCATGCGCGTCCCAACGCTTGTCATTTACTGCTGCTCTCTATTGCTTGCAATGAATAATCAAATGTTGCCAAGTATCCGTTGGTGAATGTGTGTGAGGAGATCAGGTGCAGCTGTGGAAAGCAGTGCACAAGTAGCAGAGGTGTATGGCTCCTGTATCCACAAAATGGCAGTGCCACTACGTCAGATTTGCACATCATTGCCGACCTCATCACTGTCGGATTTATGAGAACCGACAGTGAGGTACCTTCACTGCCGGTTATGAGCTTGAAAATAAAAAAATGATTGGTGCTGAGCTAAAATCGGCAGTGAAGGACCACATCACTGCCGGTTTTTGGCTTGAACCGGCAGTGTTTTGGCGGGCACTCATCACTGCCGGTTTAAGCCAAGAGCCGAAAGTGATTGAGCACTATCACTGTTGGTTCTAGCCAAGAACCGATGGTGATAAGCCTACAACATAAAAAGGCTGCAGCCGTCCTCTCCTTCCTCCTCTCTTCCATCCCGAGAACAGAGGCGCGAGTTTGGACCCTTCCCTCCATTGTTGCGGCTGCTCTTCACCATGAAGCTAGTGCTTGGATTTTAAAGAATGGCTTGATCTTTTTGCTTTAAGGTTAGTAACAAACATCTACTCCTTTGATTTTGTTGCTTAATTAGCTTTGTTTTGATGGTTACATTGCTTGATTCTCATTCTAGTTCTTTTTCCATTCTAGAGAGCACTTTTCCAATTGGACATTTGTGCAAGGCTCAAATTATGGTGAATCCATCATACAAAAGGTTGGTGTCTATGAAGACATTTAAATCCCTAGCTAATTATTCCATGGTGGTCAAGATCATCATTGTCGGTATGTGATGCTATAATTAGTTCTTAGAAGTAGAGTTGAATAGTTATTCTTCAATATTGTGCAATAATTGTTTTTTACTACAATTTTTAATTTATAGGGCCGGGGCTACCAATTTCAATTTTTCAATAATTAGTGTACAATAATGTTTTCCAAAAATGGTACTTTCGAGCTACAATTGTTGTTCATGAAGCTCGATTTCTTATTAATTCTTTGTAATTACTGTCTCAGTATTTTTTTGTACAGAGATGGATCGAGAGTGGATGCATCTGTCCCGAACGGACAAGCGGTACATGCATGGTGTCAGCCAGTTTATCACCGATGCCAAAGTCCATGCTGGGAATGGGAACCCTGTCTTCTGCTCATTCAAAGATTGCAAGAATCATAGGAACTTTCGTCAAATTGAGTCTATACGATCGCACTTGATTACCAGGGGGTTCATGCCAAACTATACGATATGGACTATGCATGGCGAGGTTGGTGTGAATGTTCTGCAGGGAAACGATGATGATGTGGACATGCCTGACGTAGCCATCCACGATGCTGACGAGGAACCCATTGTCAACACGGAACCTATGGCCACAGTTAATAATGTGTTTAGGAACACGCTAGCTGACAACACCGAGGATAACGATGGCATTTCTCAGCTGCTACGTAATGTAGAGACCGGAGGTCTTAGTAAAAGACAGCTGAGAAAGTTAGAGAAAATAAGACAAGATGGCAAAACACCATTGTATAGGAATTGTCCAATGAGCAAACTGAAAGCCGACATCATGCTGTTAAAGTTCAAATCGACAAACGGATTGAGCGATAAAGGCTTCGATCAGTTGTTAGGTATAATAAGGAAAATGCTCCCAGAAAAAAACGAGTTGCCAGAAAAGACATACTTGACCAAGCAAATGATCTACCCCATCGGCCTCGAGGTTGAAAAAATCCACGCGTGTTCCAATGATTGCATATTGTACCGTGGAGAAAAATACAAAGACTTGGACAAGTGCCCCAAGTGTGAAGCTCCACGGTACATGAAAGGGCCGTCAGATGAGGGTACCAAGACCAGAGGAGGTCCCGTACAGGTCGTTTGGTATTTCCCTATAGCTCCCTGGGTGCATAGGCTGTTTGCATGTGCAAAGTCAGCCAAGCTATTGCGCTGGCATGGCGAACAACGTAAGAAAGATACAATGATGAGGCACCCCATCGATGGGTATGACTAGAGGACAGTCAATACTATGTTCTATAAGGACATCGGTGGAGAGGTAAGGAACCTTTGGTTTGCTTTGAGCACAGATGGGATGAATCCTTTCGACCAGGTTAGAAGCAATCATAGCACCTGGCTAGTGATGCTCTATATATACAACCTTCCACCTTGGGTCTATATGAAGCGGTCATACATCTAGATGCCACTACTAATCCAAGGGCCAAGACAACCTAGGAATGACATCGATGTGTTTCTGGAACTAGTGATCGATGAACTAGTGGAGATGTTTGAAAAGGGTGTGCCAGATGTTTGGGACGAGTACAAAAAGGAACATGTCACGATCAAGGGAGTACTTATCGCTACAATCACCGACCTGCCAGGTCGAGGTTCGTTGTTCGGATAGAAGACAAAAGGCTATACTAGATGTGTCGAGTGCTTGGACGAGACCGATGCGGTAAATCTGCCAAATAACTCAAAGATAGTTTATATGGGACACCGTAGGTTCCTACCAAAGGATCACCCTTACCATAGGAACAGAAAAGATTTCAATGGTACTATTGAGAAACGCTTAGCTCCAAAATATCGAGACGGGCCTGCGATACTTCGAGAACTCAACAAACTAGAGGTTGTCCTTGGGAAGGGGGACAATGCAGTAGCAGCGCTTGATGGGAGCGTTTGGAAGAAAAAATTGGTTTTTTAGAAACTACCTTACTGGCCATTTCTGAGTTTACGCCACTGTCTTGATCCCATGCACATCACTAAAAACATGTGCGCTAACACTCTTAACACCTTGATGGACACCGGGGGGACATCGAAGGATTCACTAGCCACATGCCTGGACATGCAACACTTGGGAATCATGAAGGAGTTGCATCCTATGAAGCTAGAGAATGGCCAGTTTGAACTTCTGGTTGCGTCATGGACATTGAAGAAGGAAGAAAAGCATGCGCTTATTTCTTTCTTCAAAGAACTCAAAGTCCCGACGGGCTACTATGCGAACCCGAAGAGGCTAGTGAACATGAGAGAACTCAAGTTCAACTATGGCCCTATGAAGGCCCATGACTATCATGTCATTATGACTCAGCTGCTCCCTGTTGCTCTGCGTGGTATCCTCCCCCCAAAGGTCCGCGCCCCAATCATAAAGCTTTGCTCGTTCTTCAACGCGATCTCAAAAAAGGTCATTGATGTGTCCACGCTAGAGCAGCTGCAGCGGGACATAGCCAAAACTCTCATTAGGCTTGAGATGCATTTTCCGCCGACTTACTTTGATATCTCATTGCATCTACTCATTCATCTTGTTGACCAAATTAGAGCCCTTGGACCAATGTACCTGCATTAGATGTTCCCTTTCGAAAGATTGATTAAAGTTTTCAGAAGGATGGTCAATGGAGGAGGCCATTGAGTTCTACACATATTATCTTGACATCAAAAGGGTCGGAGTTCTAGAATCTTGTCACAAGGGAAGACTACGTGGCAAAGGAATGATCGGGGAGAAATCTGTTACAGTAGACGACCCTATTTCTTTTAGATAGGCATAGTTCACTGTTCTCTAGCAAGCCGAGGGTGTGATGCCATACATTGACGAGCACAGGCAATCCCTGCAAACTCTGTATCCGAGCAGGTCATAGGCTTGGCTGGATAAAAAACATAAGGAGGAATTTGTCAGCTGGTTGCGATGTCGCTTGCTTGGAATAAAGTTAGGTAATCAACTGGATGCCTTAGCCAAGGGACCTTCGAGTACATATCTTAAGTACCAAGGGTATGAGATCAATGGATTCATATTTTACACAAAAAAGCAAGATGGAAAGAGAACATACAAAAATTGTGGTGTTCGTTTTGATGCTCACGACAAAAACGGCAATGTGCAGGCGACATACTATGGTTTCATAGAGGAGATATGGGAGCTAGCCTACGATCCGTTGAAGGCAGCTCTTTTTCGTTACCAGTGGGTCCGGCTCGAGGAAATCAACACTGACAGCGAAGGGTTCACTACTGTTGATCTCACTAAGACCGCATACAGAGATGACCCCTTCGTCCTTGCAAGAGATGTTATGCAAGTCTTCTATACAAGGGACAACAAGACAAAAGCAAGGCTAAAAGTAGTCATAGAAGGGAAAAGGAAGATTGTCAGTGTCGATGGAGTGACGGACGAAGCAGACTACAGGGGCTAGCAGGAAATGCCTCCATTCGGGGCGAACGTACCCCTACCTATCCTTCAAGAGGGTGACGAACCTACTTACGTACGAATTGATCACAATGAGGCCCTCATTGTTGATGCACCTAAAGATAGTTAGATTATTATTAACTATGTAATCATTATGCAGACGTTGTATCAGTAATTCGCACTGGATATTTAATTTATATTTTATGTGCATCTCTACAATTTAATTATTGACTATGTAATCAAATATTAAGATGATGTTTACAAACACTATTATTTGATAATTATAGACCATTAATTAATGATCATAGAATTAAATAATCAAGACACAAATTTTTGTGTTATTTTAGAATATAAACTAACTGCATTATTTCTATTAATTAATAAATAAAGAAAAGTAAACTATGCGAACTCCCTATCCTAGCTCAGCAGTTAAGGCCGCACACTCTGTAGTCTGAGACCCGCGCTCGAATCCCAGGTAGGCCAAACTTTTTTGATTTTGCATTTATTATTTAGTAGTGCATTTCGACAGGATAAAAAAGAACAACTAATTCTAACGTAATCCCTATTCTAGCGTAGTGGTTAGGCTCGAAACTAAGAACCCCGAGACCTAGGATCGAATCCTAGGCTCAGAATTTTTTTTATATTTTTTATAAAAAGGCTACGAGACTGTGATTTTTTTTATATTTTTTTACTAAAAGGCTGCAATGGCGGTAGGGCCCTTCACTGCCAGTTTTAGTTTTAAAACCGGCAGTGATAGCGCTGCGATGGCAGGCTCCAAACTAGTAGTCATTTTTTTATATTTTATTACTAAAAGGCTACGATGGCGGCAGGCACTTCACTACTGGTTTTTGTTCTAAAACTGATAGTGATAGCTTCTATCACAGTCGGTTACTCAAACTGACACACAAGACCTAATTCACTGTCGGTTTTTAAACTAAACCCGACAGTGATGTGTAGATGCTCCTCACATGCCAACAGTACTCCCATGACCACAATAGTTGGAACACTGCTTTCACCTACCTCGACAACTTTAGTTCAAAAATAAAAATGTACCATGACTGTTAACCCCTATAAAATGGCCCTCAGCCAGGAGCTAGCCTCTCCATGCATGTTGGTTTCAGCCAGGCCTTATCAGCCATGATATAATATTTTCCTCTCACAACAAACCACCAAAATGGTGCACACATGAGGCCACCTTCACTGTCGGTTCTATTTAAAACCGGCAGTGATGTTCATGCCCCCTATATAAAACAAATTGTCGGCCACATACATCGATCCCACCCACCCACGAACTCTCTCAGTCTCATTTCTCATGTTTCACTCTCACTTCTTAAGACATCCACTCTCTCTCTCTCTATGTGATTCGGTCATGGCTCCTGCATTTTTTAATGGTATTAATATGTTGTCTTCTCCAATATTCTATGTGTATTCATTTGATCTATATTTATATTCATGTTTCTTTGCATTCTACATTTATATATATTCTTATTCCTTGTATTCGATCTATATTTAATTATGTTGCCACATTTTACTTGGAAGAATTTTTTTGTGCATATATTTTATGTTCATTTTTTTTTGCATTTTATCGATTAGGTGGTATGAACATAGCCCGGACATGATAAGCGCCCAATTAAGTGTCAAGCACAGCTGTTTAGAGGCACTTCGATGTATTTGCTATGATGTGCCTGATTTCTCGCACTTCAAGGCACTTGCTTTGAATGCTGGTGATATCCCCGACCCGTAAGCAAGCGAATGGTTTGCGAGCTGCAACTATGCGGATGTGGTAAAATGGTCACTTATACCTGCGTCGTGGTTATTTGTTGTTTATTATTGTAATAACATTCTCTATTTTTTTTCTCCGCATGCAGATTGCGCTACAGAACCTTACCTATGCTGCATGTGGCTTGTGGGCCATTCTAGACCAAGCTATGGAGCAACTCGGGTATGATTGGGACTTCTGCAATGGAAACCTCGGCCAGCTCACTATAGAAGGACGCCAGTACTGCATAAGAATTACTAACAGGGGTAGTGGTCGTTCAGTAGGTTACATCTATGGCCGACCATTCTTTTGGTATTGTGAGGCACGAGAGAGTGCACTCATACAGGCATCGGACTTCATCGATACAAGCGGATACATAATACGTGACATCAATTACCATATATGGCTACAGAGGCATGTTAGTGTGCGTGGCTCAATCGATCCCGGCAGTGATTTTGATAGTAATTAATGTTTATTTAGCTAGATTTTTAAGGTCGTAGTTTAATTGGGTTCTAATTTTAATATGTACGGCTTTGTGTGTTTAATTATTGTCATGCATATAATTCGTGTAACATTTATTGGGAAACTAGAAATATACATTCCGGTGTCGTATTGGTCTCAAAATTATTCTTAGGCTTGCACGTGCCACATGCGAAGGAAACACCTAGTTTGGGATTTTTTAGAGACAGTTTGCTACTTTCTGAGGTTTCATTGAATTTCCGCGCGACGACACCGTTTAATTATAGGTTGAACTGAGTCTACCCACGAAAAGATCCGGAATGGTGCCAAATTTTTACTAAGGCTCTAATGTGCCCTAGGGATAAGAATTTTGTAGAGGTGGATGAAAAAATCTACTGGGTCCAAGATGAAATTCACCCTCTTTTGTCTCATTCGGCACAGAGAAAAATATAATAAATAAAAAATGATCAGAAAAACCTCAGATCCTATGCGGGGTCTTAATTTGGGTGTACATGCTTGTCAAAAAAATTGAAGCCATTTCGAAATAGGTGGAATATACATGCTTCACAGAGGTACATGTGCCCTTTCATTGAACCATGACAATACACATAGGTTATCAACGTTTCTGTGATTCATACGCATACCGGTGTTGTATTGGCCTCAAATTTTTTCTTAGGCTTGCACGTGCCACGTGCGAAGGAAACACCTAGTTTGTGATTTTTCGGAGATCGTTTGCTACTTTCTGAGGTTTAATTGAATTTCCGCGTGATGACACCGATTAATTATAGATTGAACTGAGTCTACCCACGAAAAGATCCGGAATGGTGCCAAACTTTTACATAGGCTTTAATGTGCCCTAGGGATAAGAATTTTGTGGAGGTGGATGAAAAAAATCTATAGGGTCCAAGATGAAATTCACCCTCTTTTGTCTCATACGGCACACAGAAATATATAATAAATAAAAAATGATTAGAAAAACCTAAGATCCTTTGTGAGATCTTAATTTGGGTGTACAAGCTTGCCAAAAAAATTTCAAGCCATTTCGACATAGGAATACATATGCTTCTATTTATTTAGTATATAAAAGAATTTTTTTAATATATATAAACATCACTGTCGGTTTCAAAAAACCGACAGTGATGAGAAGAAACCGACAGTGATGTTGGTTATCACTGTCGGTTTATTTTGAAAACCGGCAGTGATATATAAAAAATGAAAAAAAAATTATGGCAGCCCTTGGATTTGAGCTCGGGTCTCGGGCTGCAGAGTTCAGAGACTTAACCACTGCGCTAGTATAGGATGTGTGTCAAGGTTTATTTATTTTTTCTTTTTGACCTTTAGATCGCTTAATAAATTATAAAATTAAACCAAAAAAATTGGGCCGTCCGGGATTCGAACACGGGTATCGGCGGCTAAGTTGCGGGGTCTTAACCGTTGAGCCAGTAGGAGGTATTCGAAAGAAGTAGAAAAGATAACTTACTTATGCTGGAACCGCTACACGGCAATCACTGCCAGTTTAAAGAATGGCCCGACAGTGATATTTCTACATCACTGTCGATTTAGACTTATAACCAGCAATGACGTACCCCCATCACTATCGGTTTATAATTAGAACCGGCAGCGATGAGGTCTGGTATAAAAGCCCGACGTGGGTTGAAATTATCCAAATTTCAACCCCGTGCCAACCATTCCCAGCCCTACGCTCCTCTTCTTCGACGCCGACGCCCGTGCACCGCCCCACGCCGGAGCTCCCGTCCACCACCCCCCGTGCTGCTGTTCCTAGCCCCGCGCTCCTCTTCTTCGATGCCGACGCCCGTGCACCGCCCCACACCGGAGCACCAGTCCACCGCCCCCCGAGCCGCCGTTCCTAGCCCTGCGCTCCTCTTCTTCGACGCCGACGCCTGTGCATGGCCCCACGCTAGAGCACTTCCCATGCCGTCCACCGCCCCACGACGGAGCACCGCCAAGGCCTTTAGGAGCGCGCGGACAGCTGCTTTCCCACCCCCACGGTGAGTGCGTGGCTCACTTCCAGCTAAGTGTTTGATGAAATGCCCCATGGTTGTTGTCTTCCCAATAGCAGCCGATTCCTATTCGATTGAGTTACATGTTGTTACTCCTTGGTTTAGCTATCCTTATATGTACATGTTGTTACATAAACCAGTTAGTTTTTTCCTGAAGAGATTATGCTACCTACTGATTTGTTGAGGACCTAGTAATCATGGCCCTAAACTGTTTAAGAACCATTGGTGTTATTTGCATGTTGTTGCAACAAGTTATTCCCTCGAGTCACAACTAAGTGATCTTTTGCGCTGTGTGCAGTCTAAGTATTTAAACATTGATCATCAACACCTCTTGATATAGTTAGATTGAATATGTGACAATGATATGAGCATATCTATCTCGAATAGTAGTTGCATAATGTTATGATATCTCTCTACTTTGTAATTATTGCAAGCAATGGAAACTAGCAGTCATAGGTACACGTTAATGACTGTGGACGTCTTATTTGTGACATAGGGAGTGTTCTATTTGTGTAAGAGTTAGATAAGAATTTCTGCTCTTGCTTAAGCAATGATGGATTCTTGTCAAATGTGTACAGGTATAATCGCTATAGGTAGAGTGTCAATTGATTTTGATGGAATGTATAGCATGCTTAAAAAAAGGCATCTATAGATGTTTGTTCCAGAAAAAAAGTTAAAAACAACTTTTAAAATTGGCTCAGCAGCAGCAGCAAGTATGATTACTAAACCACATTGATCTCTGAATAATAAATAGTCCAATTATTGAGGTAATTTTTATCATGTCAAGGATAAAGAACATTAAATAGATTTAGTTTGCCCATATAACTTGAATAACAACTCTTGTTCAATGAGTTACCATTACCACTTACCACATGCCTAATTTACTTAAATGTATAGGCAACCATGGCATGGTATGTAGTGCATGTTGGTCACATGCCTAGGATTTATCGAACCTGGGAAGATTGCTATGCTCAAGTCAATCGTTACCCTGGTAATTTGCACAAAAAATACAACACAGAAGTTGAAGCTTTAAGGGCCTACTATAGTCATCCGGCCTACCTTGAAAACCATGGGCAACCGACCTACTATGGTCCAATGAATGCAAACCATGGCCATCCGCTGGCACTGGAGATCGAAGAGAAACCACCCGCCAGAGATGTGAATATTAGGAGAATTGCTCCTTGGTCTTGGAAAGATGTCATGCTTTTATTTATGGCTATGGTCATTGTTTTTCTTATTTGGAAGTTGATGTAGGCTTAGTTTCGTAGAACAGTAGGTGGACTTTGTTGTATGTGGTCAATCAAACAATGAATTTGTTCTAGTTGAACATATGCTATTCTTTGACTTTGTTGTATGTGGACTTATTATTAGACTTTGCATTAAACATATTATATATATATGAACATATGCTATTAGTAGTTGTCCGCGGCCAAAACTAACCACTATCGTGTCACAGCCATGACTCATCATCGCTTGTTACCCCATCGCCGAAGAACAGATCGGCAACAAGAAGTGGCTAATATCGCTGGGACGGGAGAGCTGCATGATCCAACAAAAGGTGACGGTGTCATTTAGGTCGGTGAGAACGAGCAGCCATGGACCCCGTCCAGCCTGCTCGATCTGGGTCAAAATGACTATGTAGGCACACACGCTAATCAATTGAGAGGGTCATAGCTTACTTGGTGTCTCTAGCAGGAGCCTCCGCCGGCCGAGGAGCCAGAGGGTTCGGGTAGCAGGAAGGCCAGATCCAAGCGAGGCGTGTCAAAGATTCCTGTTGGTAGGAATGCACACTGGCACATTACTGAGTTCGATGAATTCGGGGATCCACTCTCACCACCTATAGCTTTGACCAAATACAAGACTATCCTCGGGTTACTTGTTAGGGACTTTATCCTAATTAAGTACAGGAAGTGGATTGGGAAAGATGATGACTGGTGGAGGGTTCCCGAAAGCAAGAAGGATTACATATCGGATGTCAAGATCTCAGAGTATTTCACTTTCCCAGCCGAGTATGACGGGGAGTTAGTCAAGAAAATAGAAAAAGAAATCATGGGGACATGCTTCAAGAATTTCAAGGGGACATTGTACAAGAATTTTGTCCTCCAAAATAAAGAACCAGATTTCGATGGTGGATAGTTTAGCAAGCAGAAGGACTTCTAGTAGGATTTCAAGAAATACATGTTATCTGAGGAGTACTTAGAACTGAGCAGGAAAAATAAGGAGAATTCATAGAAAGCGACGAATCCTCATCATCTCGGCTCTCGTGGCTACGCCAAAAAGATGCCAGAATTTGAAGCAGAACTTCAAAAGATGGATCGCCTTGCTGAGGAAGGCGTTGAGGTTGAGACCGCCGATTGGAAGCCCAGATCGGTATTATACTGTATGGGGAGAAATGTACGGCGCGCCGAGGACGGGAGCTTTAGCTCCTCAAATCAACCCATGAGCGAACTCATCCAGAGGATCTCCTAGGTAACTGAGGAAGTGAGGCAAGGGACTCGCACTTCTAATAGGGAGAAAGACGTGCTCACCCAAGCACTCAGAACCAAGGAGCACCCTGGTCGCACTAGAGGAACCGGTGTTGTTCCTTGGAAACTAGCATTCCCTAAAGAATCTAACACTTACCGGAGCCGCTCGAGGGGTAGAGCGGAACAGGAGGTAGAGTATTTGAGGAGACTAAAAGAGATGGAAGACAAAATGGAAGCACGGATTGAGGCGACCGTTGAAGCGCGAGTTGAGCAAATTTTACTGTCCAAGGGGTCAGTAGTACCACAAAACCCTACTCCTACTACCTTTAGCCCATAGTTTAGGGGTCGCAGCAGCTGCAGATCGACCCCACTCGATGAAGAATAGGCGAATGTGCCTCATCTAGTGGATGACATCTCTGATCCCATCAATGTCAGGTTGTACATCCGTTAGGAATGGACAAAGGACAAGGTGGCGCTCGGCCAGGCCTGGCCTACGGGAGACGGGACAATTAATGGCCACCCAATTCCACTGGGGTACGCTCGCGTCACCATTGATAGAATACTTGATAAGAAGTTTAACAAGATACCCATTGAGTACCCCATAGCGGAAGATAGGACAAAACTTGGTCAAAACAAGGGCTCTCAAGTGGCCTGGCGCAAGCGCTTCATTAAGCTTGACCATCAATTGTCCTCTGATGATGAGGACGACTGTGAGTCTTCACCCACCCGCGATGATCACTCATCATCTCCCAATAGAGATCACTCTCCTCCTCATCCGGAGCCATCACCCCCGAGAAGGCAGAGGTCTCCTTCTATTCCTCCTCGTCCGACTCCATCTTCATCAGCCCCGAGAAAAGAGACTCCTCCTCCTCCTCCCCCTCCTCCTCCATCTTCATCAGCGCCGGGAAAACAGAATTCTCATCGTCATCCTGCTCCACCACCTCAGCCCAAAACAAGATCAAGGACATCCTCGCAGTCGCAGAAAAGGTCCTTGGATTCGGTCGCTAATGCTCCCAAAGTGGACCAACAGAAAATAAAAAGGCCGTTCAGTGGCAGCATTACCACCTTGATGAAAGAAAAATTTATAGCACACATCTCGAAGGAAGATTGTGTTAGTTTCTTCAATCTCTGTGCCTCATTGCCTTCATATTTGTTGAAGTCCGAATTCGAAAGGCAAACACAGAATAAATATGCTACAACAAGAGATGAAGAAATACACAATAAAGATTTAAAGAACATATAGAACTACATCGAAGACAACCCAGGATTAACCATAGAAGAGGCCGCGACTATCTATTATGATGTACAAGGGATGGCAACACCGGCAATGAAGTATGAAAGGGGCAATCTTTTGGTTCCCGATGAGGAGTATAAAAATCCGACAACATATATGCGCCAGTTGCATGAATATTACATGGCTCAAGCAACAGAGACGGATGACTTTGGTTTTGAGGTTATTATCCGTTAGCCACATGTTTTCCATTATCCTGAAGAAGAAAAGTTCGATGTCGAGTGGGAGTGCTTGTTTCAGCTATACCAGAAATGCTCTCTCGATGTTCAAATGTTGACGCTGTGGACTATGTAAGTACCCTACACGCATGATATTACAATTAACTACTCTCTCAAGACAAATTGTTAACTTTTGAGCACTTCTCATGATTTTATGTAGGTGTATAGCAAAATTTTGCATTTTAAAAAACAAATGGGATTATATAGGCTTCTTGGACCCCTTGCGAGTCAATGAGAGGACATGTCTAGGCCTCTATGGATGTGATGTGGAAGACCTAAAACAGAGATTGATTGCTGTTTTCGACGAATTCATGATGAAGAAGAAAACCCACATACTTCTAGCCTACAACTACGAGTATGTGTTCTCGGCTTTTAATTTTATGCTTCTTTTTTCGTTAAGATTATTCGATAATTAGGATTCTGTGATTGTAGCAACCATTTCATCTTCATTTGTGTCAATCTTGCCAAAAATCTGATCGAGGTGTGGGACTCAAAGAAAAAATCATTTCATCATCTGGATGCACTAGTGGCAGTGCTGAATTAGTAATCAATCCTAATAACATATTATTTTCTAATCACACGTACCGCTTTCTAATGTTTCTCTCTTTAATGTTGCTCAGTGTCCGAAGAAGACATATTGGTGGGACGCCGGTCCCATTCAAGGTTGTCGAAATGGAGGGAAAGTACCTATCATAGCCGGCAGGAAACAATGAATGCGGGTTTTATGTAATGTGGGCAATGCTTCGCTACATCAGCAGGAAATCGGAAGAAGCCAATAAGTTGGTGTGTATAATCCCCATTTCATTTATGTCTGTTAATAATTCAACAAAATGATTTAATGTTCCTCTTTGGATATCATCTTTTTTGAACGACAGCGCAAGAAATATAACCACCAAAGGCTGTTAGACATGGAGATCGTCGCACTGCAATCGGAGCTCGCAAAATTCATCTTAGCCGAGGTATTGGAAAAAGATGGAGTATTTTCCATTGCACAATCCGTGAGGTACAAGGACCAGTATGGCCCAGAGCGGCTCACCAGATTATTGTAAGAACTCCGAGAAGCATGTGTGAAGTCCAAGAACATTTTTTTTATTTTGAGGGATCGAGATGTGGATAAGAACATTTGAATTGTAACGGTAATATTTGTAATGTTTAATATTGATGTACCTGTCGTCTACATAGCGTATATAAAGCGAAACCCGATTCCAAGAAAAAATAGAAATTAAAATCAATTATAAAACAATAAATTGCGAACGTGACATCACTGCCGGTTATCAAAAAACCGGCAGTGTTGTCGTAAACATCACTGTCGGTTAGCAACAAAACCGATAGTGCTGGCACTGCCGGCTCGAGCCACAAACCGGCAGCGTTGGCTTAGACATCACTGCCGGTTCTTGTCACAAACCGGCAGTGATTCTTACTACAACACTGCCGGTTGAAACACAAACCGTCAGTGTTGTTGGAACTGAGCTCTACCGGGTGGTCTTATGAACCGGCAATGTTGATAGAAATGAATACTGTCGGTTGTGTAAAGAACCGGCAGTGAAGTTGAAGAACACTGCCGGTTTGTAGGAACCGACAGTGATAGCTTACCCTCATCACTGCCGGTATGGTTGTGCCGGTTCAGTTAGTTGATAAATGAAGACCCTATAAGTTTATAACCTTTTCTGTCTGGATGGATAGCCAAGCTAGACACGTATAGTGAGTGGACTGGATGGGTGGGGTGGAAATTTATTAGAGGCCGTGGATGAAGATTAAATAGGATATAGTAATTAAGTTGGCACCCAAAACATAACACACATAGAGAGGTGCAATGTTTAATTTGTGCTTTGACCGTCCAAGATATTCTTGGACTCTTGGTGACCGCATGATTTGGCCATGGTGGGAGGATCAAGAGTACTTCGTGCCTTTTGCGCGTACAAGGCAAATATATGTTCTTCTGGACCGCCTCCTACTCTTCTGCTGAAGATGTTGTTCTGGATTGCGCTGCTTGACCATTTCTGGAACATGGATTTTTGTCTCTGCGACCAAGGGTCCAAAATTATGGCTGTCACCTGTGAGCCGAGTACGGTAGCGGTGATAGATATACTACCACTTTGGTGCTTTTAAATTCTGTCATCCAACGACATTGAGACTTCGTCTCATATCTGAAGCTTTGATAAAATACACCTGATGTATCCTATCCCCAGGTGAAACCTCTTCAAGGGATCACCATCGATATACCACTGTCATGCTATATATGACGCTATTTCTTTGGATGGATGCTTGGACACAATTGCATAAGGAGCCAAAAGAGGCAAGTGATTTTCTACCCTAAGATGGGTGTAGCTTTATAGGCACACGTGGTGAATAATTACCCTTTAATTTGCCCATCCACTGATTCACGTACCGGGTGCACAGCTATACATATATATTGTGGCAACATCCTCTGATTCACCTACCGGGTACACAGCTATACATATATATTGGGAATAATTACCCTATAATTTACCCATCCACTGATTCGCCTACCGGGTACACAGTTATATATACATATATATTTGGGCAACATCCACTGATTGACCTACTGGGTACACAGCAACACATACATATTGGGGGCAACATCCACTGATTCAGGACGTGCGCACACACTAAATAACTTATTGTATGACCACTGAGTTACGATAACAACTATACTAATTTACAAGATTAATTACTGTAACTCTTTCCTAAGTGGTTAATTCAGAGTTGATTTTTCAAAGATACCTAGTCTCGGTCATTCAGGTCATTCACGCTGCATTAGCTTTCACGGCGTGCCTTTATTTTGTACGATTAATTTAATTTGTTGCAACAGTTACTTCATAATAACAACAGAAACTAGTATGTATTAGCATTCTATGCTTTGTGGTTGCTTCATCTCCTCACATGGTGCATTCAAGTAGCACATAACACATCCTATTCCATATATGACAAATAAACACACCATCCTATGGTAATCAGTACATAGAACAACTAAAGAGTGACAGAAGTTAAGAAGCTGCTAAAATCACTACTGACTGGCCTGTCCATCCTATGGTCATCCTGGCAGGACGTTGAGTGCGTGAGGGCAATGGTGAGCCCTGCATACAGCTGGCAGTGGTAGATGTGGGAAAATATTTATGTGGCACAGTCGCACACGAGCTTGAGGTGCGGCACCTCTGATTGCTTTGGTAAGACGGTGCTGCTTGATCGGTTTATGCGTCTAAACCTGGCCCACTAAGACCTTGTGATCCTGGATGCACGGACTGGACGGCAATAAGGCTCTGTGTGGCACCGCCGCATAGAATTTTTTTTTCCTGGTGGACAGAACAGCGGTGCGGTGCTGGTGAGGCCCCATGGGCAGCAGCCAGAAACAGGCAGACCAAATTAATAGGATGACCTTCAAAGAGAATGACCATGACAGTTACAAAAGTACCCTGATAATTACTTTTCCTTCTAGTGCTTTAATTTTGTTTTACAATGGAATGAGGTAATTTTGATTTCTTTTTGATGTTCCACCTTTAACACAAGCAGTATATCTTATTGTCATTATTAAATATCTGGTCATGCTGATAAGGCCTATAGGGCACGGCGAGGCTTCAACCTTGAGACACGTATGCTGATGATCCAGCACTGTACATTTGATAGAGCTTTAGATTTTTTTTATATATATATCATGAGGATTTCTGCTTTGGTGACACATAGGCCTATAGGAAGCACGAAGGCAATGCTCACGGAGACATGAATGACTTAAGTTCATTCTGCCAAGCTGACACTCAAGCTAAAACTCCTGATGTATCTCATTCCTTGTGGAAGCGGAAACCTCACAGATGGCCTCCATTGATTTCTTACATACTTCCATGCTACTCAGCGTACTCATCAACCTCCTCACTTTCGTGTCACAGCCATTCCCATACTTTGGGAGGGCTGAATATCGCGTCCAAAAATGAACCATTTATTGGCTATCACTGCTTTACCCACCATACAGGCATATAGCACAAGTATACTAGTCACATATTAGAAATTGACACGCACTGCAAAAAAAAAAATCCTGCTTTATTTCAGTAGCAACAGATGAGACTAGGAAACTACAAACTATATTCATGTTTTCTTTGCATTCGGTTGTTTTTGGTTGCCTTGTCTAGATGATTACCTCAATGCATTTTGTTATTTATTCCTTTTCCATTTCGAACCGACGATATTTCTCCAAGGCCTCTACTATAGTTAACGGTGACTTCTTTGCAAGAATTGAGGCATATTGCCTAGTGTGAACTCCGTTAATTTCTGCCATGGTGAATGCTTCATCACTAAGATTTGTTGTCGGTGCCTTAAGCTAACAAAACATGTGATCTTGCATAGGTTGTTTTCATGTTGCTTGCAGCTGAATAGGTCTATTTTGAATTGTGTGCCATTTTCTTGACACCTTAGAAATTTGCATAGAGAGCATCTCGGAGCTACTACTCCCACCTTGCCGCAGCCAGACGATCGCCGGAGCTCTACCATGCACCTGGCCGCGATGCGGACTCTGCCGTGCCCTTTGGTCATCGGCGTTGAGTCCGTAGGTTCGTCCCTGACCCCAATTGCAAGAAAGGAGCCACCTTGGACTCCAATCGCAAGTGCAGCCGCACCACCGTGGCCTGCCATCGCCGCCGTGTCGCTGAGGCCATGGCCAGCCTCGTCTAAGCCCAAAAGCCCCAACTTTTTGGCCCTGCGGTGTCCGCCGGAGCACTGGGAAGCTGTAGGAGACTGCCAATGCCTTGCACGGTGCCAGCAACGCACCACTGTCGCTGCCGCAACTGCCGCATCGCCATGACCGGCCATGGCGAACATATGCCACCACCTTTGAATCCTTACCACGTCCGCCATCGCACCGTAGTACCCTACGAGTCTGTAGCCACGCCACCGGATCGCCACCAAGCCCTGACGTGCGACATCGTCGCCGGCGAGCCCTCTGAGACCCCTCGTCGAACACCTGGCGACGGGAGCCAGCCGAGCTCCTACACCTCGTCCGCCGCCACGTGAACCCGGTGCACCATGCACCGTGCACTAACGCCCCCATATGCACCTGGTCCACCATGGACTAGTCTGCAGTCCACAGTACACCAAGCCCTGCGTCAACCATGAGCCAGGCGCGTGGACCGAGCCCTATAGGAGCCCAGCTAGGCCACGTGGCTAGCCCCAGCGCTTGACATGTGTTTGAGCCAGCCCAGCCCATACCAGCCCATATCCAGCCCATGACGAAGCCTAGTGGGCCCAGTCAAAGTTGACCGTTGATCGGTCAACGCTGACCGCTGACCTGACCCCACCTGTCAGTGACCGCCAATCAGGAGCGGCCATGTGTCACCCTGAGAATTTTCCCTCCTTTTTCTTTATTAGAAAATGAGTAAGCCTTATAAAATTCGTAGTAAATTCATCTGACCTCAGAAAAATATGAAATCGGTGTCCAAATTTTTCTAAAAATGAGCTCTACGTCATAGGCTTGTATTTGAGTGCTTTTGGATCTTTTAGATTTCTATTGCTTCTTTGTGATCATCTATAGGAGTCACCTATCGCGGCTATATGTCTCGTTAGATGGTCCCGGAGGAGCAGGACCTTGAGGAGGAGGACTATGAGTACACTACGATCCTCAGAGATGACCAGGCAGTAGGTGCCACATTCCACCCAACCTCGTAGAATCCTGTGACATGCAATAAAGTAGCCGCTAGTTCTCTACGTTTTCAGCCTGTTCGCTTGTTGGTTTCAGCCAGAGCTTATCAGATAGCCAACAGTGTTTTCCTCTCACAACAAACCAGCACCAGCCGGACTTATCAACCCAGAAATCAACCAACGAACAGGTTGTTTATAATTAATCTGTGATAGGTTGCATAGTAGAACTACTTGAAGCCATTACCTTAACGTAACCTTTACCCCTGCACACCTAATGTTAGGCTAGATACTCGCTTATATACTTGCTATTTACTTCTACTATGTATTATATCTGTGATGTGATGTTTGGTGGAGAATTTTTGTGGGTGGATAAGGCACTTGGTGTCGATAATGTGGTAATAACTTGGGGAGATCTTGGCGTATGTCTTAGTGTGTGGTGAGGGTTGAGTCGACAGGACAGGATTCTATGATGAGCCTTTGGGACAAGTCTTGTCGAAAGGGTGTTAATGTAGACAAGGCCCGATCTTCCGAAAGGTATGATAGCGTCGATTGGTGGAGACTCGACGTTCACGATCTAGGCTTCGAACCAAGACTGATTCGGACCCTGGCAACTATTACACCACTGCTCCGTTGATTATCAACCACGCGAACGCGATTGACCTCGCCGAGATGGCTTTCGTGCAAGCAAATCAAGAACACAAGCAAGAATGGGATGAACGCAATCTGAAATTACAAATAAATATGAGGCTTATAAAATCAAGAAGGAGTTCAAGTCTTTATTCGAAAGGACTAATCGCCATAGGCGAACAAGATCAAGAACTGGGCCCCAGGTTCATAGCAAGCGGCCTTGGCGGCGACAGTTGTAGCAAAACGATGTCTGTTTCACGAGGAAATCAAGAACTAAACAAAACCCAAACCCTAAGGAGAGAGATGGCTACTATTTATAGAGTCTTGGGCATCACCCCCCTGGACGCCCCCCTAATGGGCCCAAACACGATACACGGTCCAACGGACCAAAAACTGGTGTCGTAGCACCCTGGCAGATTCTGGACGCTGACTTGTTTCGATGATTCTGTTGATTCCGAAGAGCTTTTGACATGAATTCTTGACGTGGATTGGCTTACTTATCAAATTATCTTTCTATCCATATGTGGATCATCGAAAACGGAATCCGGATGCATCCTGGGTGACCAGTTTAAGGCAGACTGGTCTTGGAGGCCGAGGCAGACTCAAACTTGAGTTGCTTTGGGCCTCCACCTCGGGGACTCGAACCGAATTAGCTTCGGGCATCCTTCTCGGTTAGGACTCCCTCGCTGATCTCCTTGGTCTCCATATGGTTCTGGAAGCATGGTCATATGTATGGAGGTCATGTCCTCATCATCCTCCCTTTCTTGACGAAAAGCCGTCCTCGGCGTCAATTTTGTTTGAAGTCGATCATGTACAACATGAGGACACTCGAGGTTTCCAAAATAATGAAAATGGACAATGTTATGAGAAATAATATGACCACATGTCCAGGTTTGTAGCATATCTTGTCCTACAGACATGTAGTCTGCTCGATTGAAATACACACGATCTTTGTAATACTATCCTGCAAAAGATTAGTACTAACAAGAAACATATGCTCTCTTTCTATGGATTCCACTTGTGTTCAAAAAGTAAAACTAGAGGAATACGGCATAACAACAGTGTTGATTTTACTATCCTCGAGTTGATCATTACTTTGCACAATAAAAGGAGAATTCAGATTTGTACAAATATAAACTCGTTGTATCAAATATTGCCCTTGGTTGTTATATTTACCAAAAACATGATATGTATGTCTAGAGAACCATGGTAAATCAGCATATACATAAAGTTTCTCCTCTAAAGAACTAAGATTATACGGAACATCAAATTCAATGTAACCCAAAGTATTTAAAGAAAACAATTTCGACTCGTCAACTTCACTAGCATTATGAATAATAAGTCTATTTTCAGCACAAGTGCTCGATTTCAGCACACATATAGCATGATCATTCTTCAATGATTGCATGGATATGACATAAATATCATCATGCAAGTCATCTTCGTCACAAAAAACATCAAGCAAATCATCTTGTGACAAAGGTAAATCAAGCGAAGGCTCCACTAAAATTTGCTCTATCATAGCATGATTGGTGGAAAAATTCAGCACATCAAGAGAACTCTCACCTTTCGTGAGTTTAGCATCGTGGGCTTTACCTTTGCTCCCATGTTCAATAGGAGTAATAGTTGATGGTTCTAAATTGTCACATGAGATTGTGAGCATCTCATTTTCTATCACATCATCCTCGCTCTTTTGTACATTGTCCTGCAAAAGGTTAGGCATAGCAGGAGGAATAACAAGAGATTGATCTAGTTGATGCACCTCATCATTGGAATTAATTACAAGAGACAGATTAACAAAATTTTCTCTCATATGATCTTTCATATCATTCCAAGTTTGAGGTATCTCAGAAGGACCTAAAGACTCCCACCAAGATAAAGCAGAATGTTGCAAAACACTATATGTATTTTTTACCTTCCTCCTTGGGCACATAAAGCGAGTAGCAAATATGTTATCTATGGCAATTTCCCACTCTATGTACTCATCAGCACCTATACCATCATAAGTCGGTGGATATGAACAACCTGTCATTGTTAGAATCAAACAAGAAAACACACAAGTATGTATTTTTCTATGAACTACTATAGGATGTGGTCAAGGAGTAAAGTCACACACTCTCGAGCGTCTTACCATGGTCTTACAAGTGTTCTTACCAAAGCAATAGGCGGTGCAATCGGTCGATGACTGTGATACCGTTGTAGCTTGAGTGTAACAGTTGCAAGGCGAACCTGTACTTGGTTAGAAGAAAGTGGAGCTTGGACAGGCACAATATAGTAGCAAGGAATAGAAAAATTCGCAACTGAATAGCAAAGCTGAATAAATATCCCAAGTACTTGTCTTAGTTGCTGGCCTACTCACGTTCCAAGTATCAAATGTATCAAGTGATGTGAACCGCAAGAATATGATTAGGAACAAGGCAGAAATTAGCACACGCAAACATATCTCAAATGGTGCTATCTATGTGCTCCTCTAGGTATTGTTCCACTTTTGCCCCTCTCTTTTTTTCTATTTTTTGGGCTATCGTTGTTTTTTTTGAGAAATTTTGACTTTTTATTTTATTTTTTTGATATTTTTCCTTTACTTAGGAGCACAAAAGAAGTAACCATAGAAAATATGAGCTTAAACAAGTGAAAGACGTGGCATGTGGAATTTCCAGAAGACGTGCTCGAAATCGACACAAACCTTATGACCATGAAAAGATGATCTTGTGACCACTTTTTGACCAAAATAAAATTCTTCAACCCTGACTACGCGGGGGATGGACGGATCCAAAAAATTTTCTAATTGATTTTGATATATGGAACATCGAAATCCGAGTTCGTATGCGAAAACTAGACCAGTTTTACGAACGCACTCCAAATTAGAGGACAAAATGGGAACAATGCGTGCAAAATTGGTCACGACAGCAATGATTTGATGGAAACAGTGAAGACAAGTGTAGGAAACTATATGGCGTGAACTAGGGTTTGATGGATACAAAGGAAACTCAACAAAACTTGGAGATGTTCATGGATTATGATGAAAAACAAAGGGGAAAACATAAACTGGACACAAAAACGATCTAAAGCCAGCAACAAGAACTTGACCTAGGACACAAACTCAACAACGCGAAATAGAGATGAAATTGCACGGCACAAAGAGGCTATAGGATAGGGAATATGTGACGATGTATATTTTTTTGGCTTTTTGTGGACTATAGGTAATGCAAAAACAGTAACAATCTAAAGGGGAAAACAAAGTTATACCTAACGGGCAACAAGGGCTCTGATACCACTTGATGTAGACAAGGCCCGATCTTCCGAAAGGTATGATAGAGTCGATTGGTGGAGACTCGACATTCACGATCTAGGCTTCGAACCAAGACTGATTCGGACCCCGGCAACCGTTACACCACTGCTCCGTTGGTTATCAACTACATGAACGCGATTGACCTCGCCGAGAAGGCTTTCCTACAAGCGAATCGAGAACACAAGCAAGAACGGGATGAACGCAATCTGAAATTGCAAATAAATATGAGGCTTATGAAATCAAGAAGGAGTTCAAGTCTTTATTCGAAAGGACTAATCACCATAGGCGAACAAGATCAAGAACTGGGGCCCTGGTTCACAGCAAGCGGCCTTGGCGGCGATAGTTGCAGCAAAACGATATCTGTTTCACGAGGAAATCAAGAACTAAACAAAACCTAAACCCTAAGGAGAGCGACGGCTACTATTTATAGAGTCTTGGGCGTCACCCCCCCTGGACGCGCCCCCTAATGGGCCCAAACACGATACATGGTCCAACGGACCAAAAACTGATGTCGCAGCACCCTAGCAGATTCTGAACGCTGACTTGTTTTGACGATTACTATTGATTCCGAAGAGCTTTTGACGTGAAACAACTTGGATTGGCTTTCTTATCAAATTAGCTTTCATCCATATGTGGATCATCGAAAACGGAGTCCGGATGCATCCTAGGTGACCAATTTAAGGCAGACTGGTCCTGGAGGCCGAGGCAGACTCGAACTTAAGTTGCTTTGGGCCTCCACCTCGGGTACTCGAACCGAATTAGCTTCAGGCCTCCTTCTCGGTTAGGACTCCCTCACTGATCTCCTTGGTCTCCATATGGTTCTCCAAGCATGGTGATATGTATGGAGGTCATGTCCTCATCAGGTGTGACCATAGCATCCTTTGAGAATAGTACCATTGGCGGGTACACAGGTTAGTAGAATAGATTCCAGGGAGGAGAACCTTCGTGGGGCGAACCCCCGGAATAGTGGTGTTGTTGATGCACGGGGCGTCGGATAGCCCTTGAGAAGATGTCTTGTTTGGTCACCCTATGGACTTATACGTTCTAGGAACTGGTTCATAGGAACTGTTACACACCACTCGCTTCCATTGGGTGGAAGACAGATGTGAACTAACCTAGGGGATGCCACTACTTCTATATTCTAGTTGATAGTGTAGGGAGGTGAGGGCGCATGGACCTGACCCTCCTAAGACGTGTAGTAACATTGGTGGCTTGGCATTGCGTTTCATAGTCTTAGCGTGCCGATGGACTCTGGGGTCACTCCGAGCTGTGACAGTGTGGTATTGTTCCAACTTAGAGATTAGCCCGGAATCAGCCTAGGCAGGGCACTGCCGATGATGGTGATTTTTGGGTCCTGGTGTAAACCTCTGTAGAGTTTTGGTTGATCGATAGATACATAGTTGTTCTTCTAAGGATATGGACCTTTCCTATGATATCGCTTCACTTGACTAGAGAGAGGTGTCCTTCTTCTTCTTCCCCATGGATTGTGTGTGGATCCAGCGTGAGCTGATGAGGCAAGGTACTAGAGGGAGTCGTCCTTGTCACCTAGAGAGTGAGAGTGTGGTGAGATGTGTGGATGGGATGGATGGATATGTGGATGAGATTGGTTCTTTTCCATAGGAAACCTGATAAAATTCGCATATGAAACCTACAAACACAAATAGGTTCTTTTCTCTATGCTTGCATTCCACTTAGCACAAAAGCAAACACAAAGCATAGGGTGGGAGCTAGTGGTCAGTACAAATCGTACTGATAATTATTTGGCATGTGTTGAGTTCGACGATCAACATTAGAGGAGTTCATCCTACGCTCAAGAATTGCCTGTGCAGGAGATGCCTTCGCTCACTAGCTGTTCCACCTACTCTAATGTTGTTTGATGCTATGTGACTCCGATGATTCCATCGGGTGACGATGTAATATTTATTAAACCTTTCTATTGTACTTCTAAGACACGTATTCGGTGTATGACTTGTGGTATCAACTGTTATTTGATAATGTGATTGCATGATTTACTGGGACTATCACATTAAAAATCGTGGATTGTTACACTTTCTCCCAGGGACTTTAACCTACCCCTATTTTTGACTCTCGTCGGAAGCCCCCGAGCCCTTTGTGGCCTTTCGGGTCGAGTCCACAATGGTGACGAGGGGCTGAGCCCAATCTTCTACGATTTATGGGGTGTTTAGATTTAGGGACTAAAGTATAGGAGGTGTCACCTGGGGTGTCGCATGGGGTGTTCGGATACTAATAGAAAAAACAAATTATAGAATCCGTCAGTAATCCACAAGATGAATTTTTTTGAGCCTAATTAATCCGTCATTAGCACATGTTTCATAAATAATCTATATTTAATACTCTAAGTATATATTTAAACAGACTAAGTTTAGGAGTTGGAACCAAACACCGCTTAGACGGGTTGCGGAGGTGGCTTCCACTGAGGTGGGTCGGATGTCCTTCTGGGACACCCGAGTTCTTGTTCTGGGTGCTCGGCTTTGGTGCTGAGCGTTGATGGTTCATAGCACCGCGTGAGTGGGGCCCGAGCGAGGGCCCAGCGAAAATCATCGGGGTTGGAGGCTTTTGAACCCGCAAGAGGTGCCCAAAGAGTTCTGGACCCAGGCTCTCTGCCGACCGATCGCTCGGCGTCGCACACCCTTCCGAGGGCTCAGTAGCAGGCCTTCATGGCTCAGGCCGCACTCAGCGGCGGCGGGTGCGGCTGCATTCGTGCGCTGCCCCGCCAGTTTGTTGGAGCCGGAGAGAAATATGGAGATTCTTGCTCCTTGCCACGCTCGTGAGTTATCTCCTTGGTAAACGTCTAGGATATCCTGAATAAAAGCGCGTATATACGCATGAATCTCTGACGTGTGGGACTAACAAGATGATGGCGCCCAATCGCACTGCCATGCAGGAAGAAGCTTGCGTACGCACACCTTAGCAATCATTATCCACCTTTCGATGGATAAATTCATTGCTAGTCAAATCATTAAACGGCCGGCCGCACATGCATGGCAAAGGTTTCTGGAATGCTCCGAGCTGGGCCTGCCTCCTGTGTTCTCAGCTAGCGTATATAATCCGTCGCTACCAAAATGGTAGAGTTCTTTTAGCGTTTTTAAGCAGTAATAAAATACCACCACTAGTCATAGTACATGTGAATTCTTACTAGTAGGTATTTGGCAGGGAAAGTTTTACTAAATGTTGAATGCTAAAACACCATGAGAAGTCCATATCATTAGGAGAAGTTGCATCTTCTGGTTGTGCGCGGAAATATGTAAATAAACGTCTAAACCTTTGTACGTGCACCGCAGCCGGTTCTGGACATACACGAGTGCATGCATGGACGACGCAGTTCTGCTAGCTTCCCTGTCCCTCAAACGAACGTGACCAAAAGGAGCACTATGCACTTGCTCGTCACAGTCCAGGCATCATGCAATTTGCTTCCTATTTTTCTTTGTTATTAATTCTTCTCAATAGCCCAGTACAAACATACATGCAAACTAAAAAAAAATGTACAAAATGAGGTGCTTTTCTTTACTCCACCGCCTATGCAAATACATGATTTATACTGGCGGTGTATGACTATTTACTCTGGCGGTTCTTTGCCCTGGGCCTAAATATTTTTTCTACTGATGCGCCTTCTCTCCTTACGAACCCGTCTGTGAGAAGAAAATCGGAACCATCAGGAAAAATAGATTCTGTACAAGTGAATCAACTCAAATCTGGTCCATGCTGATTGGGATGACCCTGCTCAAGTCATGCGTGCCTGTTCCATGCTCGGCCTTGGTTGAATGGCGGAACCGAATTGTAATCTGGAAGGACCACCAAACACATGTGTTTACAGCTGAGCACAAAGCTCCTTGCACAAACATGCTGTCATTCATGATTCTTCTGGATCTAAAACTCCCGATGCATCCCAAATCCACTAAAAGAATCCTTTGATGGCTGGGTCGCCACTGAATTCCCATTGTCATGCTATATTCTCGTGCTCAACAACATCTTCGTTATTTGGGATACTATTGTCTCTGTTGAACCAGGAAGCAAGTGATTTCACGTACACCCCCTACCAAGAGTGTGCAGCCAGATATCTATATAGGCGTAGGAAGTAAACTGAGAACTAAGGCTCTCATTAATTCACCAAGCCACTACGTAGGTTACACTCAGAGCACGTTGCTACAATGGTCATTATAACCTACACCTGATGCACCTACATTTTTGACATATGTAGTTTTACAGAACTCAGAAAATGTGAGAATTGGTATATGGTTCCCGGAATACTTGAAGGGCTTGTAACACTAGTTTTTAGCCTGACTTAAAGTCGACTAAAAATTGGAAGAACTTAGAATTTTAAAAATCACCAATAAAAGTGTATTATTATATCACCAAAGCGGGTGCCTGCTGGGACGCTTATCCATCAGGCGATGACCACAGTCGTCCCATGCTCATCCAATGGCACATGCCTTTTCTTCTTCCTCCAGCAAAGCACTGTTCATCTTCGTCATCTTGCCACGGGTCCGCACCGGCCTGCTCCTCGCCCCCACCGCCCAGCCACAGGCGCAAGGGTTCGCCGGACCTCCGGTGAGCTAGGGCCGCAGCCACCTTCTTCCCCTCCCCCTCCTGCCATGGTGCCCCCACCCCTACCTGGCTCGGCCGCCACCGCCGCCACCAGGGCCCCGATCGCATTACGGAATCGTCCTCTTAATTCATTCGGCTCAAAGATCTCCCCTGCTGGCCCGACCTCTGTTATTACATAGCATGCCTTATCTGGATATAGATTTGCTTTTCTATCCCCTCGTTTCCTCTTAGGCTTGATAGTCGTGGTTGTGTCTTGAGGTTGTGGAGCAGACGCCTTAGTGTCCGTCTCTATGGCTGTTGCCTCTGCTCTCCTTTCCTCTACTCTGTCTTGTCCAGCGAGATGTCGCGGACGTCGACGTCGTCTTTTCTAAGTTTCAGGAGGGACCTGTATATACGACAGGTCAAAGTGTTAGCAGAGGTAACACAGCCAAAGCTTTAACAAAATTTACAAGCTAAGGCTTTTTCCCTACCTCCTCGTTCGGGTCAAAATCCTTGTCCAAATCTTCCTCCATTGGCCTCCTTCTGGCTTCACATGGGAAAGGATCCTCGGGACTTACATATCCCTCTTCTGAGTCGTCATCATCATCATCATCCTCTTCTTTTTCGTCTTCAGCAGCCTCTCCTGCTCTTCCTTCTGCTCCCCCTTCCTCTTCGTCACACTGCTCCTGAGTAAGCATCACTTATAGATCATTTTCTAACTCGTTATCAAATTGCTCCTGAGTAAGCTGGTCATCTAGTGCTTGCTCCTCATAGGTTGGCTGCTCATCATGCTCAGGGCATTGGGTTGCACTGTTTGGTGTCCGCGACATTATTTCGCGCTTTGTTCTAATAGATGCAAGAAAGTGTGCTTTAGGTACACGAGAAGGTATAAGAAATCAAAAAGGTCTATAAACCAAAGTAGTCCTATAAAATAATAATATATCAAAAAAATGAGTAGTAGCAGTAGTAGAGGCCTCAGAAACATGTCAATCATCATCTGATCTTGAACTTGGAGCATCAAGGCATCATAACAGAGAAGAGAGGAGAAGGTAATGTAGGGGTGGCTGCTAATGATGCCCAGTTCCTCACAAGTTCTTGACCATCAGCTCATATTCCATATAATGTATGGACTTAGACAATTTCATCATCGGTAAAACAAAGGAGAGGAGACGAGAGGGGAGATTTGGCAAAAAAAGCAACAGCTGCTTAACAAACATAGAGAGGAAAAGGTGTAAAAAAAGCAGCTACTGCATCCCAAACATAGAGGATAGGAAAGTAGGAGGACCCATTCGATCATCATGCTAATTTAGATATAGTAGTAGTAGTAGTAGTAGGACAGTAGTATAGAAGTAGCAGCCAGCAGTGTAGCAGCCAGTAGTTAAGAGTAGCAGCCACATAGATACAGTAGTAGTCGTAGATAGAGTAGTAGAAGTGAGCCACTTAGTAATATAGGGAAGTGAGTCGTAGAGTAGCAGCCAGCAGCTAGGGAAGAGAGTAGAGTAGCAGCCAGCTAGTAGTAGTAGGAGTAGCTAGCAAGTAGCAAGTAGAGTAGTAGTAGTTCAGTAGAGTAGTCTAGGACAGTAGTAGGACAATAGTATAGCAGTAGAGTAGTAGTAGAGTAGAGAGTAGCACAGTAGTAGTAGAGTAGAGAGTAGTTGAGTAGTAGTAGAATAGTAGTATAGCAGGAGTAGTACACGAGCAGAGCCACTTAGTAGTGCAATTGAGAGTAGTAGGATAGTAGCATAGCAGGAGCCACTTAGTAGTATAGGGAAGAGGGCAGTGCAGGGGCGGCTGGTAGTATAGGGAAGACTTAATTCAGATTTGATGTTTCTATTTGCAGTTTAGTAAGTCAAACTGGTATTAGCAAATTGATAGCTATAGATTGAACTGAACTTAATCTCTTATGGGTCCTAGATCAGAATAGAGGCAACTTGCGGCTAGTGGCAGTAGTGGCGGAGGACGGAATAAAATGAAGGAATGGCAAAACTGATAACATAGATAATGGAAGATCCAAAATCAAAGTAGTGCATACACATGCAACACATAGTTACGTGCTAAGTATGGGTAGAGCCGGCAGATCAGAACTAGCACTGGTATAGAACAAAGCTTTACTTCCGGTGGGGAACCCCCTCTAGTTCCAGTTCCCCACCCGGGAGCAAGCATCCGGGACTAAAGGGGGTCCTTTAGTCCCGGGTTAGGAACCGGGACTAAAGGGGGACCTTTAGTCCCGGTGGATAACACCAACCAGGACTAAAGGTCTTCCCAGCTTTAAAAAAATAATGCCTCCCACCGCTGCGTCCCGTGAGATTCGAACCCAAGACCTCATGCATTGCCTCACGCGTAGCTTACCACCCCACCTACACAACACATCTGACAAAGGATGGGATGCTTTCCTTTTGAACTAACCCATTGGGGGACCTTTAGTCCCGGTTGGTAACACCAACCGGGACTAAAGGGTCCTTTAGTCCCGGTTGGTGTTACCAATCGGGACTAAAGGACCCTTTAGTCCCGGTTGGTGTTACCAACCGGGACTAAGGGTTGGGGACTTTTAGTCCCAGTTGGTGGCTCCAACCGGGAGTAAAGGTACACCTTTAGTCCCGGTTGGTGTCTCCAACCGGGACTAAAGGTCCACTGCCACTGTGCCGAGCGCAGTAGCCGTTGGGCAGGGACCTTTAGTCCCGGTTGAAGACACCAACCGGGACTAAAGGTCTCTCTAGTCCCGGACGCAAAAAATGCCAGGACTAGAGCCCATTTTGACCTCGGATGAAAGGTCTGTTCTCTACTAGTGTAGATTATGAGATGTGTGGGCAGATGGTGCTTAGTAGTGATGCAGTTCACACATGTTGATGAAACATTGATAAGGTGGCTGATTAGTTAGCGAGGAGCATAGAATTAGTTTGCTCGTTTAGAGGTGAGGGGTACTCACTTGCAAGCAGTACTGGGCGTGAGTGAATGTAGACAGTTCGCCGGCCGTGTAAATTACAGTGCGAACATGGGAGGCTCAGCGTTGCAGTTTGGTGCAAGCCGCAGGAGTAGTGCAGCCTTCTCTATTTTCTGAGGACGTTAAATGGTAGGGTCTAGATGTTTTTATTTATTATATATTCCAACTCGTGAGTATCACTAACAGATTATGTAGTCTCATAAAGCTTAACCATAGTGGTCACTTTTTAGCAATTGGAGGAGCTATTAGGATTTGATGATGCCAAGAAAAGTATTGCAAGGATTTGATATGGCTATTTTATTATCACTAGTCCACCAAACCCTACTCGTATGAGGGCTAGAATCTTAGAAGATATTAATATTAGAAGTTCATAAATAAAATTTTGATCCTCATCTAACTAAAAATGCTATCTTTGATCTCTCTTTGTTTGTTTTCTAATATAATATACTATAATCTCTCTTCCTTATTCCACTATTGTGATATCTTTGTCCTGGACAGAGACCAAGAGCTGGTGCAGGTGAGTCGGCAATTGAACCTATATTCATTCCATTGGCCCTAAAAGCATTCTAAATATAGTCAAGAGGGGGAATGGATTCTACAAGAAAAGGCGGTGTAATCTCTGTCCGACTGAGACAGACTTTGGTTACCACTCAATATGTTTTTCATCCATATTTATAGTCTTTCCAGGAGGGACCTATATATACGACAGGTCAAAGTGTTAGCAGAGGTAACACAGCCAAAGCTTTAACAAAATTTACAAGCTAAAGCTTTTTCCCTACCTCCTCGTTCGGGTCAAAATCCTTGTCCAAATCTTCCTCCATTGGCCTCCTTCTGGCTTCACGTGGGAAAGGATCCTCGGGACTTACATATCCCTCTTCTGAGTCGTCATCATCATCATCATCCTCTTCTTCTTCGCCTTCAGCAGCCTCTCCTGCTCTTCCTTCTGCTCCCCCTTCCTCTTCGTCACACTGCTCCTGAGTAAGCATCACTTATAGATCATTTTCTAACTCATTATCAAACTGCTCCTGAGTAAGCTGGTCATCTAGTGCTTGCTCCTCATAGGTTGGCTACTCATCATGCTCGGGGCATTGGGTTGCACTGTTTGGTGTCCGCGATATTATTTCGCGCTTTGTTCTAATAGATGCAAGAAAGTGTGCTTTAGGTACACGAGAAGGTATAAGAAATCAAAAAGGTCTATAAACCAAAGTAGTCCTATAAAACAATAATATATCAAAAAAATGAGTAGTAGCAGTAGTAGAGGCCTCAGAAACATGTCAATCATCATCTGATCTTGAACTTGGAGCATCAAGGCATCATAACAGAGAAGAGAGGAGAAGGTAATGTAGGGGCGGCTGCTAATGATGCCAAGTTCCTCACAAGTTCTTGACCATCAGCTCATATTCCATATAATGTATGGACTTAGACAATTTCATCATCGGTAAAATAAAGGAGAGGAGACGAGAGGGGAGATTTGGCAAAAAAAGCAACAGCTGCTTAACAAACATAGAGAGGAAAAGGTGTAAAAAAAGCAGCTACTGCATCCCAAACATAGAGGATAGGAAAGTAGGAGGACCCGTTCGGTCATCATGCCAATTTAGATATAGTAGTAGTAGTAGTAGGACAGTAGTATAGAAGTAGCAGCCAGCAGTGTAGCAGCCGGTAGTTAAGAGTAGCAGCCACTTAGATACAGTAGTAGTCGTAGATAGAGTAGTAGAAGTGAGCCACTTAGTAATATAGGGAAGTGAGTCGTAGAGTAGCAGCCAGCAGCTAGGGAAGAGAGTAGAGTAGCAGCCAGCTAGTAGTAGTAGGAGTAGCTAGCAGTAGCAAGTAGAGTAGTAGTAGTTCAGTAGAGTAGTCTAGGACAGTAGTAGGACAATAGTATAGTAGTAGAGTAGTAGTAGAGTAGAGAGTAGTACAGTAGTAGTAGAGTAGAGAGTAGTTGAGTAGTAGTAGAACAGTAGTATAGCAGGAGTCGTACACGAGCAGAGCCACTTAGTAGTGCAATTGTGAGTAGTAGGATAGTAGTATAGCAGGAGCCACTTAGTAGTATAGGGAAGAGGGCAGAGCAGGGGCGGCTGGTAGTATAGGGAAGACTTAATTCAGATTTGATGTTTCTATTTGCAGTTTAGTAAGTCAAACTGGTATTAGCAAATTGATAGCTATAGATTGAACTGAACTTAATCTCTTATGGGTCCTAGATCAGAATAGAGGCAACTTGCGGCTAGTGGCAGTAGTGGCGGAGGACGGAATAAAATGAAGGAATGGCAAAACTGATAACATAGATAATGGAAGATCCAAAGTCAAAGTAGTGCATACACATGCAACACACAGTTACGTGCTAAGTATGGGCAGAGTCGGCAGATCAGAAACTAGATTATGAGATGTGTGGGCAGATGGTGCTTAGTAGTGATGCAGTTCACACATGTTGATGAACACATTGATAAGGTGGCTGATTAGTTAGCGAGGAGCATAGAATTAGCTTGCTCGTTTAGAGGTGAGGGGTAGTCACTTGCAAGCAGTACTGGGCGTGAGTGAATGTAGATAGTTCGCCGGCCGTGTAAATAACAATGCGAACATGGGAGGCTCAGCGTTGCAGTTTGGTGCAAGCCGCAGGAGTAGTGCAGCCTGTGGAAAGGAGATGCTGGCCGTGTAGTTTAGATAATCAAGTCTGAATAAGGGCAGCAGTAGGTTGCAAGCGAGGTAGCACGAGAGCAGCCAACCTATGAGGAGCAAGCACTAGATGACCAGCTTACTCAGGAGCAGTTTGATAACGAGTTAGAAAATGATCTATAAGTGATGCTTACTCAGGAGCAGTGTGACGAAGAGGAAGGGGGAGCAGAAGGAAGAGTAGGAGAGGCTGCTGAAGGCGAAGAAGAAGAGGATGATGATGATGATGATGACTTAGAAGAGGGATATGTAAGTCCCGAGGATCCTTTCCCACGTGAAGCCAGAAGGAGACCAATGGAGGAAGATTTGGACAAAGATTTTGACCCGAACGAGGAGGTAGGGAAAAAGCCTTAGCTTGTAAATTTTGTTAAAGCTTTGGCTGTGTTACCTCTGCTAACACTTTGACCTGTCGTATATACAGGTCCCTCCTGGAAAGACTATAAATATGGATGAAAAACATATTGAGAGGTAACCAAAGTCTGTCTCAGTCGGACAGAGATTACACCGCCTTTTCTTGTAGAATCCATTCCCCCTCTTGACTATATTTAGAATGCTTTTAGGGCCAATGGAATGAATATAGGTTCAATTGCCGACTCACCTGCACCAGCTCTTGGTCTCTGTCCAGGACAAAGATATCACAATAGTGGAATAAGGAAGAGAGATTACAGTATATTATATTAGAAAACAAACAAAGAGAGATCAAAGATAGCATTTTTAGTTAGATGAGGATCAAAATTTTATTTATGAACTTCTAATATTAATATCTTCTAAGATTCTAGCCCTCATACGAGTAGGGTTTGGTGGACTAGTGATAATAAAATAGCCATATCAAATCCTTGCAATACTTTTCTTGGCATCATCAAATCCTAATAGCTCCTCCAATTGCTAAAAAGTGACCACTATGGTTAAGCTTTATGAGACTACATAATCTGTCAGTGATACTGACGAGTTGGAAAATATAATAAACAAAAACATCTAGACCCTACCATTTAATGTCCTCAGAAAAAAGAGAAACCCTATAAAAAACAGAGAAACACATATAGGGAGATGCACTATACATGACCTTTCCTTCTGAAAAGCAAAGATTTAGCAATTAAATTTGTAAACTAACACGACCAGAATATTTAATATCAATTTTGTCACTCTCTTCTCCTCCACTTGGGGAAAACATAGTGATAGAGTAGCAGGAATGTCCATATATATATATATATACATATATATATATATATATATATATATCACATTTTCAGATCCACACAATTAGTCTTCATTCCCTTTGTTCTAATTATAATTTACTTTAGAATTTTCCTATATTCAAATTTTATAACTTCGATCAAGTTTTTATAAAAATATAGTCACATCTACAAGTTTAATTTCCACTGTCTAGTCTAAATGGTGGTGGATCAGCAACAGGAGTTGATTGGATTAGTGGCTATGTGTCTTTTTCCTTGCTAAAACACATGGATTGTGAAAAGTCAAGGAAAGAATAAAACAATGGTGGCTGACTGGCTACTCTACTCGAAACAGCCATGCAATACAATCTACACAAACACAAGGGGTAGATCACAAAGGGCATGGAGCTTCAGTAATCAGACCCTATACATGCTACATATTGGACATAGTTGAAGTACCCTTAAGCAAATGAGAGTCTCAATAATCGTATTCAATATATATGCCCCAATGAAATATAGCTCAATGTAAGTGAGGCATGCTAATCTAACAACCAAAAGCAATACAGTGATAATATTATCATAGACAGCACAACAAACTGAAAGAAAGCAGTGACGATGCCCAGAGCACGAAATCCGTATTATCTTCATGATGGCCTTCTCCAAAATTATCATAGGGGGCAACCAACACAAGCAAGCCATGCTAAACCCTAGTAATAAAACCCGTGAAATCGGCAGCTAAAAGAAGGGGTTGGGCTTACCTGCAGAAGACGGCGGCGATGCGCGGGGTCCGGCTGAGGGACGGCAGCCAGAGGAGAGGTCGGAGAGGAGGCGCCGCACGATGTTGGTGGGGACGACTACTAGATGTCACACCCAATTTTAAGAATAAAATTGAATGCACAAAACTCGTGTGTGCCCAGGGATCATTCACACACACAAGCTGATAAATTACATAAAGTATCATCACAGTGTCTCTTACATTAGATCCACAATATAACTTAGTCTTACATCACACAGCAGAATATAAAAAGATAACTCTCTCGTGGGACTTCATCACAGGGAGGGTCAACTGGTTGACCACAAGCCTAATAATCCTCAGGAAATTCCTCATACCCGTTGTCATCTGTTACCCATCCGGGATTTTTATCCAAATATAGAAATAAACAAGTGTAAGTACTTCCCGTACTTAACAAGATAACATGGGGTTATGTAGCTCAAAAAGGACAACACTAGTTTACTGCAGTTAGCACTTTTAGTAAGTCAGAATTTTATTACCAATTATTATCAAGTTATGCTTAAGCTCCCATTTAAACCCACATAATCAAATATCAGAATTATTTGCATCATATTATCATCATAAATCATCATAAATGAACCACAATGAGTATCCAATTATTCTGTGAGTTTTTCGGGCTGCTCGTGACCGTGAGCACGGCTGTTATAATAGTTTGTAACCCTCTACAAAGGTGGTGCACATTCACCGTGAGTTGTGATTCCCATATGCCCGAATTAATTACTCCCATGTCCCTGCCAAGGTGAGCGGGCAGGGTACACTATGAAGCCATTTCATAGGTTTCTCTAATAAATTAGGGCCGCTAGGTTTCCTCGGTAGGCAGATGTAGGAACCCCCCTTTCCTATGGCACATATCCATCGTGGCTATACACATAGGAACAGAGGCAGTCCTATACCCAACGTGGCAAGCCCCTCTTGCACCATAAAGGTAACCTCTAACAAGCTAGAAAAGGTTCTATTACTGAGCTAAAGTCAGAGCCATATGACTCTCACGGTTGCACTATCAGTCTCAGCTTTTGCTGACAGATAAGTCCTTATGGAGGGTCGGGAGCAACATGATCAAAAGTCATTTGCACCTTCGCCCTATGGATCAGTTGTTATAAATCATGTTATACTTTTAATTCCATAGAACCATTCACCATCATGTAGATCATGTTCGGTTAGAGCACTAGCAATCTACCCATACGCAATTAACCCATAGGAGTCAAGGGAACAAGTCATCAAACGACTAGAATGTCCTTATGGTTATCAAAATTAGACACATGCACATGAGTAATGATTAAAGTGAATAGGACATCAAGGTAGGCCCATGCTATACTTGCCTTGGTTCACAAACTCTTGCTTGTCCTGCTGGTTGTCGAAGAACTCTTGATCTCCAACGTTCTCCTCACCGTCTGAACGCGACAAACACGGCAACATACAACATTCCACAGGCATTCATGCAAAGCAAACAATCCTATAGTTAGAACAGTACACCAATAGTATAGAAAACAAGATAAAATGTTTATAAAAATAATCTATGTTTTGCTACGATCACGTCAACGCGAAGTTCATGAAAATCGGAGCTAACATGCGAAAGTTATGAATTAAACGGGGTTTTCTATAGCACTTTATTTAATTAAAACTAATCATGAAATTCAAAAGTTGAAAAATTGATTAACAGTGGTACTAACACGTAGATTATGAAATTACGAAGCTAACGCAATTTGAATGGATCAATTCAGAGCTAAAATGACGATTTTATAAGCAAAACAGTACAAATGGCATTTCTATAAATACTAAAAACATACTTTGGACTAAAACAGTTTAGTTTACGTTTTCAAAAGAAGAAAGCATACTCAGGAATTTGTGCTATTGAAAGGTCCTAATGGCTAGAGGGGGGGTGAATAGCCTAATAAAATTTCTACAACAACACTTAACAAAGTGGTTAGACAATTATGAGGCGAAGCGAGTGTTGCGCTAGCCTACTTAAAATGCAAGCCACCTACCACAATTCTAGTTTAGATAGTGTCTATTCACACAATAGCAAAGACACTATCCTATGTTAGTGTGCTCTCAAAGACTAACTAAAGAGCCACACTAACCAAGCAAGTAAGCTCTCACAACTAGCTACACTAAAGAGCTTATCAACTATTTTGTGGTAAAGTAAAGAGAGTGATTAGGATAGTTATACCGCCGTGTAGAGCAGTGAACCAATCAATCACAAAGATGAATAACAATGGAGACCAATCACCTCGGAATCAAAGGATGAACACAATGATTTTTACCGAGGTTCACTTGCTTGCCGGCAAGCTACTCCTCATTGTGGCGATTCACTCACTTGGAGGTTCACGCGCTAATTGGCTTCACACGCCAAACCCTCAATAGGGTGCCGCACAACCAACACAAGATGAGGATCACACAAGCCACGAGCAATTCACTAAAGTACCTTTTGGCTCTCCGCCGGGGACAAGGTCAAGAACCCCTCACAATCACCACGATCGGAGCCAGAGACAATCACCACCTCCGCTCGATGATCCTCGCTGCTCCAAGCCGTCTAGGTGGCGGCAACCACCAAGAGTAACAAGCGAAATCCGTAGCGAAACACGATCACTAAGTGCCTCTAGATGCAATCACTCAAGCAATGCACTTGGATCACTCCCAATCTCACTATGATGATGAATCAATGATGTAGATGAGTGGGAGTCCTTTGGCTAGGCTCACAAGGTTGCTATGTCAATGAAAATGTGCAAGAGATGTCCCTTGAGCTGGCCATGGGGCTATAAATAGAGCCCCTATCAAATAGAGCCGTTATACCCCTTCACGGGGCAAAACGCGTTCTGACCGGACGCTCCGGTCATATTGACCGGACGCTGGCCCTTAGCGTCCGGTCGCCCGATGGACGCCACGCGTCACCAGCTTCAAACGCTGTTCGTCAGATTTCAACGGCTACGAAGCTGACCGGACGCTCCGGTCAAAACTGACCGGACGCTGAAGCCCCAGCGTCCGGTCATTTCCAGTAAGCTCCCTGAGGCATGTTTTTTCGACCGGACGCGTCCGGTCCACCTTGACCAGAAGCAGACCAGCGTCCGGTGCTCAACCCTAGCCACTGTGCCGTCTGACAGCTCGACCGGACGCAGCCTTTCAGTGTCCGGTCGCTGAGTGACCCAGCGTCCGGTCAGTAGACTGACGCTAGCATCATTTCGATCAACTCCATTTCAACTCTAACTTCTTCACCCTTGCTCAAGAGTGCCAACCACCAAGAATTTTACATCCGGCGCAATAGAAAATAGTCATTTCATTTTCTCGAAAGCGCCGAAAGGGACCCAAACCCATCTCAACCCTGCAAACACCTTGTGCACATGTGATAGCATATTTTCACAAATATTATCAAGGGTGTTAGCACTCCACTAGATCCTAAATGCATATGCAATGAGTTAGAGCATCTAGTGGCACTTTGATAACCATATTCCGATACGAGTTTCACCCCTCTTAATAGTACGGCTATCAAACCTAAATGTGATCACACTCTCTAAGTGTCTTGATCACCAAAACAAAATAGCTCCTATGGTTTATACCTTTGCCTTGAGCTTTTTGTTTTTCTCTTTCTTCATTTCAAGTTTAAGCCCTTGATCATCGCCATGCCATCACCATTGTCATGCTATGATCGTCATTAGCTTCTCTACTTGAAGTGTGCTACCTATGTCATGATCACTTGATAAACTAGGTTAGCACTTAGGGTTTCATCAATTCACCAAAACCAAACTAGAGCTTTCAGCTATGGACTGCGGGTCCAATTTACTGAAAACATAGGGGTTCTTAAGAAATTTGACCCACGAAGGGGTATCGGCCTTCGGTGGCCGTTGATCAAGAAACGGGCGGCTTGGATCGGCTCTAGGGAGAGACAAGGAGACGCTGGCTCCGGAAACAGTAGCAACCGCGGTGGGGCTCCATGGCCGGCGATGAGGAGCATGCTGGCGAGCTTGGTACAGGGGCTAGGGGCCACGGTTCGGAGAACCGAGGGCACCAGGGAGGAGAGGGGTGAAGGGGGACTCGGCTAGGCCTATACGGCGGCCGGAGAACATGGCTGGCGAGGTGGCGGCCATGGCCGGCGGTGTGGACTTCTTCGGCACATGCGAATAGGGAACAAACAGCCATGAAACAAGAAAGTAACAGCACTGGAGGAGATAGGGGGGTAAGGCGATGCTCACCACGGCGAAACTCAGAGCAGAGGCAGCTCGGAGATGGTGGTTCGCGCGGAGGGTGGATGGCAGAACCGGCGACCTCGGCGCAGCGGTTGCTGGGGCTTCCTCGGTGCTCGGCGAGTGCGAAAACGGAGCAGGGAGCAACAGAGGAACACGCGGGGGGGGGGGGGGTCGGTTCCTTTAAATCGAGGCCGAGGAGCGGGGAGGGGCGCTCCCACGACATGAGGAGAGCGGGCGCAGTTCGGCGGCGGTTGCTCCAGGCACGCGCGGGGCGTGCGGGAGGAGGTGGGGGAGAAGCTGACAAGCGGGGCCGGGATGGCAGCGGCTTGCTGCGGGGCTAGGCCGGCGTGGCACCGGTTGCTGGCCAAAGCTAGGCCGGCGCGCTGCTAGGCCACGCGAGCTGGCTGGTGTGCTGGCGGGGGGAAAAACGCCATGGCCTGAAAACCAAGGAAAGGAGGGGGAGGAGAAAAAGAATTTCTTTTCTTTTTCCAAATACATTTTCCAATCTCATTTTCAAGTTGAATTTGAATTCAATTCAAATTCTAGTCAAAGTCAATCATTACAAAAACAAATGTGCAGCAGCATGAATGCATCAACATGTTACTAACCTTATATTTAATTTTATTTTCATAAAAATTATTTCTTTCCTATATTTTAATGCTCACATAATAACATAATTAAATCAAATTTTTCTTATTTCAAAACATTGAAATTTTGGGTGTTACACTAGAGCACACGGCCGAGTGCGCAAGGGCCGGCGAGGTCGGAGAGGAGGCACCGCCGGTGGCGGGGACGACTATCAGAGCGCACGGCCGAGTGCGCAAGGGCCGACGATGACGGGGCGGCGACAACCACACGGATTGTGAGCTCTTGCGCAAACCCTAGCCGCCGTGGCGACCGGCCTGGGGAAGGCGGCGTTTGGGGAGGAAGTGTGGCGGGCGACGGAGGCGGTCACAGGAGGACGACGAAGATGAGAGGAAGCGGCGCTAGGGCACGGAAACGGTGGCAGCGGCGAGAACAGTTGGGCAGTCTGACGGCGTCGGGAGGAAGAAGAGAGCGCCCAATACTAGTTCACCCGAGCGCCCTTGTTTTTATACTCAGGACGATTTGTAGGGGCGGTTCCTGATCTAGCCGCCCCTACAAATATTTTCTATTTTATTAAATTATTAATTCTATATTTTTTACATCACAAAGTAAATGTATATAATATTTTGTGTTATTCTATATATGCACAAATATATATAAAAATAATTGTAGTCGTAAAAGTAGTAAACATAACTCAATCTTATCATGTGACTACAATTTGAATTTTAAAATTTTGAATTTTAAAACTTCGACTACAGTTTTAGGACATTAAATGACCTAAAATGAAAATATTGTAAACATAAAAGTTGTATAACTCATCAATATGTATAACTTTTATTTTGGTCATCTTGTCATGTGACTTTGTTTGAACGATTCAAAATTTAAAATTCAAACAATTTCAACTTGAAATAATATTTTGAAAGAGTAAATGATTTCAACTGAAAAACTCATGAATACAAAAGTTATAGAACTCATCAATATGTACAACTTTTATTTTGATCATCTTTTCATTTGACCAAATTTGAACAGTTGAAATTTTAAATTTCAATAAATGGCAACTTCAAACAAGATTTTGAAACCTTAAATGATTTTAACAATAAAAGTTGTTGAACTCATCACTATCTACAACTTTTATTTTGGTCACTTCTTCATGTGCCAAAGTATTAGTAAACATTTTTCACAAATTCACATATGGCTCATAGTTTCATGAACTATACGAGAGACATGTTGATTTGTGAATAATGTTTACTATGACTTTGATAGATGAAGAAATGACCAAAATAAAAGTTGTAGATCTTGATGAGTTATACAACTTTGGTATTCATCACTTTTTCAGCTGAAATCATTTAATGGTTGAAAATCTCGTTACAACTTGTCATTTTTTTAAATTTGAAAATTTGAATTGCTCAAACTTTGTCAAATAAAAAGAATGACCAAATCAACACAGTAACTTGATAGGGCATGATTTTAGAAAATTTTAGGGAAAAAATCATCATATTTGGAGCTAGTACGAGGGAGAAAGACTAGTTACAAATTTTACCCAGAGATTGAAAAGAAAAATTACAACTACTCATGATGATCAATGATGAACAAGTGTGATTTCTCTTTTTAATCTGTGGCTGAAACTTGTAACTAGTTTTTCTTCCTCATACTAACTCCAAATGTGATGATTTTTTCCTAAAATTTTCTAAAATCATGTTCTATCATTTTAGTCTAGTCATCTATCTTTGTCACTAATTTTGAACAATTAAAATTTTGAATTTCATAAAATGACAGCTTCAAATCTGATTTTCAACCACAAAATGATTTCAACTGTAAAGATGATGAATATAAAATTTGTTTAACACATCACTATCACAACTTTTATTTTGGTGATCTTTTTATTTGACAAAATTTGAACAGTTCAAATTTTGAATTTTAGAAAATGACAACTTCAAACTTGATTTTCAACCACTAAATGATTTCAGCTGTAAAGGTGATGAATATAAAAGTTGTTGAACACATCACTATCTCCTACTTTTATTTTGGTTATTTCTTCATTTCATAAAGTGTTAAGTGATTTCATAAAGTTTTAGTAGTAATAAAGTGGATGTTGAAATATATTCATTTGGATGTTGCAAAGGATAGTCTCACACACATGCATAAATGTAGTCTCACACACATACATAAATATATAGTCTTACACACATACATAAATATATAGTCTCACACGTATGCATAAATAAAGTCTTACAAACACACACTTACACAAACACTCCACGTTTAACAACTAGCTAGCCCGCTGTAACGACTTTCCCCTTGACACATTTTTGTTCCCATGGCAATATGTCTTTGGGTAGGTTCTTTTCCACAACACTAATCTTCTTAGGAAAGTCTATGAATAGCGGCATCTCATCGTAGTTATTGTAAGCTTCAACATCATCCACACGATCAACTCCGATAATGTGCTGTTTCCCGGAGGCAACCACGTGCTTTGTCTTCTTCTTTGGGGGGAGGTTACTTTGTGGGTCAGACATATAGAAAACTTGTGCCACACGTGAAGCGAGCACCCAAGGGTCATCTTAGTAGCCTAGATTCTTGAGGTCTAGGACTCTCAATCCGATCTCGTTCAGTTGGTGTTGTTTGATCTAGCAGCATCGAAACAGGGCCACTGTTATATCCCTTCCATAGTCAAGTTCCCATATCTCTTCAATGATGCCAAAGTATTGGATCTTTTGCACCAATCCATCGAGAGCCTCTATTCGAACGTCGATGTTTTGGTTCACAAATTTACTATCCTTTGTGTGGGTATAGTATGTATACCCTTGATGCCATAAGCATTCCAAGATGTCACTTGTCTCGATGGCCCCTCTGCCAACCTACTGATGGTAATAGAGTCTATGGTTTCTCCAAGCGGTATATTTTGGTCCTTCAACCATGTAGTTAGTCGTTGCTTATGTTGTTTCATGACCCAATCATCCGAACGACCATTTCTCTCCGCCATAATGATAGCCAAGTGTTCATCAATGTACGGTTGCATTAGTTGTGTACTCTGCAAGACACTGTAATGCGCCCGACTCACCTCTTTGTAATCATGGTCGATGAACACTTTTCTACCACTGGTGCCCTTCCCATCCAGCCTACCCTTGTGATGAGAATCGGGTTTACCAATCCCTTTCTGTACTTTTAGGTACTCTTGACAACACTCGATGACTTCTTCAGTAATGCAACCCTCTATCATAGAGCCCTCTGGGTATGCTCGATTATGCACATATCGACTTAGAACTGATATGAACCGCTCGTAGGACCATATTTCATGCAAGTAGCAAGGGCCCAGCGCCTATATCTGATGAACCATGTGAATCATGAGATGTGGCATTATATCAAAAAAAGTAGGAGGTAAACACATCTCTAGTTGGTTTTGGGTCTCCACCACAAATTCATGTAGGTCACTCAGCTCTTGCTTGCCAATCGTCTTCTGTGAGATCTTCGAAAAGAAGTAGCACATGCGGGTGATGGCCATTTTCAAGAACACTGGCATTATAGCCCTGATTGCAATAGGTAGAAACACTGTCAGCATCATATGACAATCGTGAGCCTTGCAGTGTGTTATTGACAAGTCCTTCATCGATACTAGCTTCTTCACATTTGCTGAAAACCCAGTCGGGACTTTGACCCCCCTTAGGAAAGTGCATATAGCTCTCTTCTCGTCTCTTGTTAGGTTGAAGCACACCACGGGCAGAGTGTATTTTCCATTAGCCTCAGGTATCGGGTGAAGCTATGGCATCATGTTTAGCTGCACCATGTCTTTCCATGCTTTTAGACCATCCTTTGACTTGCCTGTGTCCATCAAGGTAGCAATGAGACTCTAAAAGACATTCTTCTGCACATGCATAGCATCAATGGCATGGGGGACCTCCAAGTCTAGCCAATAAGGCAGATACTGAAAGAAGATTGATTATTTCTTGAAAGGTACGCCTTCCACAGGAGGTGTGCTTCTATCTCTGTTCGTCCCATCTGGATTCTTCTTTCCATAGATGACGCGTATGTTTTTCACCATTCTATACACGTGTTCTCCGTTATGACGTCTCTCCGGAGGGGGTTCAATCTCCGAGGTGTTGTCATAAAATCTAAAGAACAATTTGATGCAGTACTTGTGACTTGTCTTTAAGAAGCGTCGGTTCCTTAGGTAAACTATCTTCTTGGATGCATCCAGGTACACCCACATAGTACAATCCAATCAAACCAAGTGTCACGTCTTCCCTTTGATCTGTCCAGACAAAGCAAATAGCGCGGGGTAATCATTGGTAGTAACAAATATTCTTGCTCTACATATGAAGTCCTCCTTTCGAAACGCATCATACATCGGCTCCCATGCCTTCATAGCCTCTCTATTTCTTGCATCAAAGGCTCGAGGAACACGTCTATATCAATGCCTAGTTGTTTAGGGCCAGCAATAAGAATAGTGAGGAGAAGGTACTTTCTCTTCTGACACAACCATGTTGGGATGTTATACATGGTCAAGATCACTGGCCAAGTGTTGTGGTCACTCATCCTCTCATTGAAGGGATTCATTCCATCGGTGTTCAAGCCAAATCGTACATTCCTTAGGTCATCGCTGAATTCTTTGTGCTTCTCATCGAACCTTTGCCACTGACTACAATCAGTCGGGTGTGCAATCTTATCATCATCCACCTTGCGCTCATCATCCCACCATGTCATGAGGGTGGCTTCTTTAGGGTTTAGGAAGATACGTCTCAAGCGGTCGGTCACTAGCAGGTACCATATTACCAAGGCATAAATTCTTCTCTGCTTTGCATCGTTGCCTAATGGAGTGTCATCTAGGGGTTGAGATTCTTGTACCACCTTTTTTGTACCCTTCTTATTCCTCTTTTTCTCCATAGAGACTTTGTCCCCACCATAAAGGTCATTGTTCTTGTATCGGCTGACCCCACACCGGGGACATTTATCCAGTGACTTGAACGTTTCGCTACGAAAAAGTATACAGTGGTTGGGGCATGCATGGATTTTTTTTAACCCCCATTATCAATGGACTTATGACCTTCTTCGCTTGGTATGTGTTGGCGGGAACTGAGTTTGGTTGTGGCAGCACCCATGATAGGAGATGCAATAGATCATTGAAACTACAGTCTGACCAGCCATACTTAGCCTTAAGAATGAGTAGCTCAAGCACAAAACGTAGCAATATCCAATGTGTTGGACAACCCTTTTCAATACCATACACAGTCTCCTTCGATGCTTTTGTCATCGTTTCCAAATTTTCTAGACCTTTTGGGCTATTTAGTAAAATCTCTGGTAAAGGGCTCGAATCATGTCCTCTAAATCATCTTCATCCCCGACACGTGCTCCACCATCATTATTGGCACCACCTTCGTCGTTACCATCCCACCCACCAGCATCACCACCTTGTTCATTGCCAAACTTAGAATCCATTCGTGCATCAAGCTCTGCTGAATATTGGGACAGGGATTCTATGGTTTTGTCATCGTATTCCTTCTCATCCTCGTCGTTAACAATAACCATTTCACCATGATGAATCCACACTGTGTAGTCCTCAACAAATCCTCGCATAATCAAATGTGATCTGATGATAGTCACATCTGTCCATGCCATACGGTTCTTGCAATCTTTACAGGGATAAATAATTGTATCCTTATTCTCTGTCAATGTCGTTGCATGCTTCTTTGCGGCTTCAATAAATTTATCCATCTCTTCACGGAAACCTGTCTTGAACCTTAACGAACCATACATCCAAGAGTTTCTGTATTCCATCTTTTACTACAACAACAAAGCAAACATTAAAGGACTACTTATTCAGATATATATATAAATGAATCAAATTAATAATTACTTGAGAATAATTGTATATACTTCAGATATATATGAATATAAATCAAATATAATTACATGAAGCATACAAACACATCATGGTAGAGAAAAATTAATTAATGGCCCATTTATAAATAAATAATTAAAATATATATTTGTTGATTACAATAAACAATTTCAAAGACAACAATTAGCAACAATTATATTTTACCCAATATCTTTCATACAAACCCTAGTCCAATTTCATCAAACATAAATTTATAAAAACGAAATTAATAAAAAACCAAACCCTAGATCTAGATCTACATGCACATGAAACATCCATAAATTAACTAATTGTTCACTAAAATCAAGAGACATAGACCAAATAAGGGTATGATCTTGTTTCCCTATCTAATTTACCCTAGTACATTCAAAACTTGGGTCTAATTTGCTTCATAAATAGCTCAAGCATCATAGAAGAGAGAGAAAAACAAAACTCTAATTACTCACTAACCAACCATTAAAACTTAAAAAAAAGTGTGGAATAGCATTTTCTTACCTTCTGCAACCTCTCCACCAAAGGATTTGAGACCAAAATCTTCCCTCCTTAGTAGAGCAATTTTTGGGAGGTGCCCAAGGCCTCTCCACCTTTCTTTCACGGGTTGAAGTGAGTGACCCAAGGAGGAAGAAGGTGCTGCAGTTTTTTTATATGTGGGTCATTTGTAGGGGCGGCTGGTGATTGAGCCGCCCCTACAAATAGTAGGTAATTATACACGGGGCATTTGTAGGGGCGGTTCAATCACCAGCCGCCCCTACAAATAAAAACACCGGGGGCGGCTGGTGAGTGAGCCGCCCATGCAAATCAAACCCATTTGTAGGGGCGGCTCGTATCACCCGTCGCCCCTGCTATTCCATTTGTTGGGGCGGTTGGTCTCTGGGCTTCCGAGCACGCCACTGTAGGGGCGGCTCCATCACGAGCCGTCCCTATAAAAAAATTATTCCGTTGCTATAAACTGTTTTTCACGTAGTGTATCTCTACAATGCTAGCAAGCAACATGGCCTACTTTAATTTAAATGTTCACTAAATACTATTAGCGCCTTGTCATATACCCGACCGTAAATACTAATATATTTTCTTGAGTATATGCACATACTCTCCTAGCTAGATAGAGTATGTGTTCATACTCTTTGCCGCCATATATACCAGCTATATAACCTTGTATTGTATATGTATCAATGCACCTCTGAGTATGTGTACCGTGTATGTACTCTGGTACTCATACTAATATATACGTGCTCCTAGAGTCAACATGTATGTACTCATACTCCCTAAAAACATATATGGTTTCATACTCCTTATAAACATATGAGGCTATACAGCGATCGGGATCCCAGGATCTCGGTGTTCCCAGTGCGATCGCGGATCTTTGGTGGCCACCGGCAGGCGGCAGAGCGGCACCGTGAGGGCGCGTGTGGCAGACCGCAGGCACAGGCGGCTGCTGGCTGCATCATCGCGGCCAGGCACTCGCATGCAAGCACATTTGTTCTTCGTTGATATTTGAGAATTTTGATTACAAAAGAGCAGCTCTGTTGGAGGCATACCAACAGAATACCATCTATCCATATCTTGAGATATGCTACAGTTATGCAGATGCAAATAGTTGTGGAGGAAGGCATGAAGCAAGAAATATATATTTATCAGAAAGTTGTCAGCATCTGAACCAGTAGGATTCTTTTGTCACCAGTCTGAGAGGTAAACCACTACTATTTTTCCATTGTTTTAGCAAATTATGCACTAGGCATAACATTTCTAGAAAAGGCAAAAAAAAATAGCAGCAAGGACTGGAGCTTTATTCTATGCTGCATGGACATCTCATTAGTTTTCTTCTAGATGCCACAAAATTGCATTATTTGCTGAAAAGGAAAGAGCTTTCCTATGTATCTGGCCAAAAAAATTGGATCTAGCTTGTTGTTTGAATGGGTGCTGAGGTTATTGGAGTTGGACCTGTTTGTTTTCAGATATTATAGTTATTTTTTCAGTCCTTCTTCTGTAAAGGAAAGACCTTTCCTATGTCTGGCAAAAAAAAAATCAAAAGCGCTTCTCACAAAAAAAAGGCAAAGAAAAGAAGGCATACCCCATTACAATAAAACAATGCATACCTTGTAAACAACTACTGAAGTTCCTTGCCTCTCAAAAATACTTTAACACCTTCCGGCCGCCCAACGACCTATAACGCTAGTCACTACTCCCCCGATCTTTTCATTTTATGTACCCATTTCTTGGGTAATTGTATCTAGCCTGTTGTTTGAATGGTGCTGAGGTGATTGGAGTTGGACCTGTTTGTTTTCAGATATTGTAGTTATTTTTTCAATTTTCTTCTTCATTTGTAGTGCATTTTAAAGGCAAAATTTCTCTCCTTATTAAGCTTGCAAAAAATGGTGCTCATTTTTTTATAACTAAAAAATGGTGCTCATTGAAACCAGAGAGAATTTGAAAGAAGTGTAGAAATGATGGGTGGATGGAATTTCGTTGTTCCTGCACATTGCTAAAACTTTTAAGGTAGCAAGTAAACATTTAGTTTCTTTGATTAACCTGGTTGTCTGTTACAGTTATAACACTAGCTTTACAACAGTCAATAATAAAGATTGACAGAGGCGTATGACAATTCTTATTGTGTTTTATGATTCAAATCCCACATGTGATTCATTTGTAATGCTCTGCCCTTTCATATGATTCTTCACCTGATAAATTTCTAAACGCCAAGTAGTTAAACATTATTTTGATTTATCACTTTCGGGATGCCAATTTTGCTCCCCTTTTTATCCCAAGTTAACAATGCTATTGAGATGCGAGAAGAACACAAGAGATTGGTGCCGGCAACATGGTCGTTCTGCCACATGACTTCTTCAAAGAGGTGAGCTTCTTTGCAACAAAAAGAAATAGAAGAAAGCAAAACTGTTTTTTTACTAATATTCAAGGTGCACGCTTAATGTTCTCTATCTTCAAGGTGCTTCCCTTTTCTGACTAGAAAAAAAAATTGTTTATGCTTTGATTTCATTAGGTTTCAGTGCTGAAAAGGAACAGGGAGTCAGAATGGAATTTTGGCAAGAATTTTGATTTTCTATAGGGGATAACAAAATATTACCTTCAATTTTCTTTAACAATTGTAAATGTGTAGCCAAATGACATTTTGGTTGGCTTATGTTCATATGAATAGTTCTTATTCAAAGTTGTATTTATTCATATTATAGGACTATTGTTTACAAAGGGCCAACTTAAACCATTCCAGCTTAAGGGTTACTACTATGCAGACCTAGGTCATGAAAGTTTGAGTTATATGGCTCTGGTAAATACAAAACTTTGACACTCTTACACAAAAATTGTCATGATCATAGTCAGGCAGATGAGAACCAATAATAGCAAGATTGTTGTAAGAAGATACGCTCCCATGAAGGCATCAAACTGTAACACCCCGGTGTTATGCCTGCGTTTAGGCACTGCAAATCATACATATCATGCATCATCAAGCATCTTAATCATACATGCCTAATCATGTAATTAACAATTGAAACACTGCTTCGAAACATTTGAAACATGTGTGAAACCTGAATGTTGCATACACCTGTCTAAGAGTTGTTTTGCCCTGAATTGCTTGCTAGGTTAGTAGAACTTGTTTGGCTATCATGGTAAATCATCTAGAAATGTTTAGTTCAATTTTTGGAGCAAGGTTTGTACTCAAATTAATTCAAAATTTTGCTTCAAAAGTAATTTCCCAAAAATTAGGGTTTTGAGTTAAACATTGACTTTGATTTTATAATTCAAAATCTAGAAGGAATTTGGCTTTGGCCATAAAAGCAAAGTTGTAGAGAATTACATTCTAATCAATTTTCATTTTTGGTACATTTTCAAAAGATGTCATTTTCTTGCTCAAAATAATGTTTGAAAGCTGGCATTTAAAAATTTCTTGAAAATATAAATGAAAAAGGGTTTTTCTCATTCGCGGGCCGCTGCCTCGCTTCTGGCCCACGGCCGAAGCCGGCCCAGCCAGCCTCCCGCCGCGCCGCGCGCCTCGCCTTGGCCCAGCCTAGCCCAGCACCGCGCCTGGCCTGCCTCCGCGTTCGCCTGCCCGCTGACGCGCCGCGCTGCGCCCGACCGCGGCAGAGCTCGCCCGCCGTGTGGCGGCCATGCGCCGTCGACGCCGCCGCGCGTCGCAGCCGGCCTGCGCCCGTGCCCACGCGCCCGCCTACTTCTGCTGGAGCTGGTGCGCTCACTGGCTCACTCCTGCGCTGCCTCTCCTCTCCGCAAGCGCCGAGCTCCCCCACTCTCCCCCTCGCCGCGCCACCGCACCTGTCGGCCAAATTCACCGCACCTTCTCCACCTCAGCCAGCAATCGCGCGCCAGCAGTTCCGCCTCACTCTCCGGCACGTGGTGCTCACGCTTGTGCCGACCGATCGAGCTCAGGTAGTGCTTTCTAGCGCCTCGCCACCGTCGGCCATGGCGCCGCCGTGCTCGGACGCCGTGGAAGTCGCCCTTCCTGCTTTTCTCCACCCTGCCTAGCTACCTTCCTGCCTTTGCCATCCTCTCGTGAACCGCATGCTCCCTCTTGCTTGCCCTGGCAAGGCCGGCAATGGCCGCTGGCCTCGTGGCCGAGCCGCACCGCCACGACGTCGCAGCGCCGGCGTGGCATTTGCCTCGGCCGAGCCAGGCCGAGAGGCCGTGGGCCGACGCCCTGCCGGGCCGCCTCCCCCTCCTTTCGCTCGGGCCACGCAGGCCAAATGTGGCCGTGGGCCAGCTGATTCCAGCGGGCTGGCCCAGTAGCAATAGGATGAATTGTTTTCAATTTATTCTTTATTATTTGAAAATATAAATGGTTTGAAAAATGTTTGGATACTCAAAGTTGCTCCAAATCTGTTGAAATAAATTTGTCTAGGTTCCTTATCATCAGATCTACTTGGGAAAATTATTGCATGTCATTTTTGAGTTACTTTTCTGTAGAACTTTATTTAATCATGTATATTGCTGATAACTTGAAAAATGTGTAGAAAAATCTATAGGCTTCAGAAAAATATGATTCTAAGTTTGTTAATCTGCTTATGTAATGTACTTCCTAGGAAAAATATGTTTCACGCATGTGCTGTGGGAAAATTTTGAGGTGTAGTTCAAGTACCTTTAATGGCTGATTTTTGTTATTTTAGCTAGAGAGCAAACTTTGTATAAAACATGCATGTGATAATTTTTGTACAATCATTGTATGCTATGAAGAACCTAGGAAAAATACTAACTCTGTTGTTTGACACTTTTCACAGTTCAAAGTATTTTTATGTTCATAATCATGCCATAGCTTGTTATTTTTGTGTAGGCTAATCCACTCATTCAAATACCATGAAAATCTGATAGTAGACTACTTAGGGTAGTACTTTGCTGTAGTAATTTTATAAGATTTTTCTAAGCAAGAAAAATAGATATTGCTATTCAAACCTATTATTAATTAGGTTTTAATTAAGTGTTGCTTTTGTGGGATTAAGAAATGAGTAAAGCTTTGGTGTATCTTTGAAGCATTTAATAAAATGTGTTTAATTAACATGTTAGTAGTAGAAGAGAATGCAGTAGATGGCATGTGCTTGTAGTATATTTCCTGGGATGATGTTGACTACCTTGCGTTCAAACATATCCATTGTATTCATCTCATCCGATGCACCGATTGCAAAAGCACTTACGCACATTGCATCATACAGGATCGCAAACCGAGAACACATTCATCATACCCGAGGAGCCCGAGGAGCAGTTCAAGGTGCAGCCGCAGGAAGTGCCCGAAGCCGACGAGGAGGACATTGAGGAACTTCCGGAGTGCCCCGATCACCGTCCGAGCTCCTTCGAGAGAGGCAAGCCCCGGAGCATTTTCTCCTAGTTTGCAATTATTAATTAAATGCTTTACTTTAATTGATGCATTACGTTCAGGAGTTGTTTGCAACCGTTGCTGTATTATACCTTGTTTACCTTTGTTATACTATATCCTTGTTAGCCTGGTATCCGCAGTCGAGTCAATGCTTAGCTGGCTTAGACCGGTAGAAGTCAGGTGATTTCCTGTCACATGCGAGCTATAGGTGGTTACCTAGATCTGCTTGGATGACTATAAAGTCATGGTATAACTAAGTGTTAAATGAAGTTGAGACCGGACGGAGACTTGCAGAGTTTTGACTGTAGTGTTTCCATCTGTGTCGATTAAGGACCGACCGTTGTTGGGCCTCGAGTCATGTTGAACGCATGCCTTACATTTAGCAGGCCGGATAAAGTACCTTCCGACCGCGAAGCTGGGAGATTATTCAGGCCGAGTAGATTGCCCGCAACGCACTGTGCCAGAGTAGGTGTGGTAGGACACGGGGGCGAGATGATAAGACCAAAGTGCAGTCGGTCGGCCCCCGGGTACATGTGGTTCCTGGCAAACTCGAGATTCCTGGATAGTTGACTCGGTGATCAATATCTCACTTTAGCGGGTGAGTGAGGTTCGTGTAAGGAATAAATCACCTGTTGGTTAGGAATCGATTCGAATCGCCATCGCTCCTGGATAGTGAGCACTTGACTTGAGTGATTTCATCGTAGTAAATGTTTATGGAACACTTGGACAGTTATAATGAATATGACAGTATGGAAGTTGTTTAATGATCATGGGTTGTCATTATCTGCTTAATCATGTGTTTGCTCTAGTATAGGTGCAAATCTAGTCGACAGGTTAATAATAATTAAATTAACAATAATGCTTTTAGAAAGGTTCTTGAAATGCTAAAAATGCTTCTTTTGCAAATGAGTCAGCTACCCTACTATAAAGCCCTTCATAATCCTTGGTGTCATTTATTTTCGGTTATGTCGGGTAAGTCTAGCTGAGTACCTTCTCGTACTTAGGGTTTTAGTCCCACTTGTTGCAGATGGGCAGATGTATTACGGCTACTGTATCAACTGCCTTTATCCTGCGATGGGTGATGCTTAGGACCATGGGCATGGTCATTCCTTACGTCTCGTCTGATGCTTTTGTTGGAGATGATCATTCACTGGCACTGTATTTGAACTCCGTGTGAGTGTGTGTGTGGTTTGAACAAATGGCTTCCGCTACTTTTATTCGAACTTGTTTTGTAATAACTATGTTTTAACTCGGATGTATCTGAGATGCAAACCTTTTATGTAATATGTGATGGTGACCGCTAAACTTATTACGATCTTGGCTGGAATGGAAGTTGGTTTGAAATCCTTCGTGATTTCATGGACTACCGGGTTATACGGGCTTAAGTTTGCTAAATCGTCTGCTCTAGCGGATGATTTTCTTACCTAATTTCGTATAATTGATCGGTTCTGGTACAGCTGGCATCAGAGCATGGTTTAGCATGTTACTGTTCACAAGTGTATTTAAAACAAAAAGGCATTTGGAAAACGTGATTTTTTTATATAAAGTGTGCCAGTGATCATATCCTTTATGCCCAGTTAAGGACTTTAGGTGGCTTAATTAAGTACTGACTGGGGTTCTTGCATCATATTTCTCTTTCGTCGCTCATACGGCGTGCTATTGTATGAGTGCCACTTGTTTGAGTGGTAATGTATGGATCATTTGCCTCTACGCCTCGGTAAGTGTGAGTTGTGAGAGAATGATCGGATACACTGTCGATCTAGGGTGAATGCTTATATGATGCTGGAGTAATTACATGTTTTACGCATGTTTTACAAAGGTATCTCATGTATGGGTCTTCCATCTGTTGAGGCGATGCCGTCAATAGGACGATGGTTCGGGTAGTTACTATCGTTGTACATGTATCTGGGGATTCATGTAGAGCGTGTAGATAAAATTTACTGCTTTTATGCATTCATTGGGAATTGGGCTAAAATGAATCTTCTGCAGGTACATAACAACGCTATCGTGTAGAACGTATTAGCTACGTATTTGAGAGATCGTTTGTATGCCACCGAATTCATTGTTAGAAATTATTTATTTCCTAAGTTTGTGAGAACGTACGGCACGTACATACATCATGTTACTTGTGCATTTCATTCATGTCATGCATTCCTCCCCTTATAAATTGATTATCTCATTTTGATAAAAGTTGTATCACCTAAAATCTGTTTCCCCGGGGTAATGAAAGAACTTTTGCTACAGATGGCCCGCACAAAGCAGACCGCCCGTAAGTCCACTGGAGGAAGAGCACCTCAACGTCAGTTGGCCCTGAGGGAGCACCGCACCATGGACACCTTCTTGAGCGAGTTTGGCATGCCGACTTTGCTTTGGAGAGTGCTCCATGATGTGGGGTACCCAGAGGGTCAAGAACCGGTGTACTCTTGGAATGAGAGCTAGTTAGCAGAGGATGGACTTGCAGTGGTGGAGATCACGGTTCCTGCTCTCGGTGATGCTCCAGATTGGGATGGTTGGCATTTGGAGTTTGAGGGTCGCACTCCCGCTGAGGGTGCAGAGGGAGCAGCCTTCCGTGTCATCAGGGATATTATGAGCAGATTTCCCAGTGAGCTTGCAGTAGCTCTAGCCGGCACTTTTCCTAGGGATGATCCTCGTGATGCCATTTGGGTTCAGCCTCAGGGAAGTGCCCTGGTCAGAGGTCTAGCTGAGGGATAGGCTAGCGACAACCAGGCAATGAGCGCTATGTTCGCCGCCATCAGAGCATATGAGGGTCTCAAGAGTACCTACTGGACTTTGACTGGCTTGTGTGGTCAAGATAAGCTCAAGGGGAGAAAGCAGAAGAAGAGACAGGCACGTGCTATAGCTAGTTTGTAGGAGCAGTTGGCTGATATGAACTTACAGCGAGACCAGGTGGTTGAGAGAGGTGATAGAGCTATGCAGCGGGTGCATACGTTGACTCAAGCCAACAACAATGTAGACCGCATGATTGGACAGTTGGTTCAGAAAAGGAATGAAGCCTGGGACGAGAGGGACCTGCTGCTGTAGAGGGTCGATGAGCTAGAGGAATACAACGGCAACCTGCACGAGGAGTTTCACGCGCTCTACAATGGGGTTGGCCCATATGCTCCACCAGACGCCGCTGGCATGGACATCGACAACGACAACGAGGACGAGCCTGTAGTTTCACCTAGGGGCGATGGTGACATCTCTGATCCCAATGATGGCCCCGAGGAGTAGGCTAGTTGCCTTGCGCTAGTATCTAGGTCCTGTCGCGATGACCTTTCTTTTGTTGGCATGTAACCTATTGTATGTTGCTTCGAACGTATGAGACTTGGTATGTGGTTGAAACTTGGCTTCGAATGCAATATCTGAACGCATAAAAGTCCAGTGTATGTATGCTGGCAATTTGGTTGTATGGACGCGATGTTTGCCGTTGAAGTAATTTGATTAAGTGATGTTGTTTTAATTGGGATGCGATTGTTGTGCCTCTGTTTTATTGTATGAATTTATTCTCTCCAGTAAATTTAGTATGGCATAATTTTTCCTTCACTCGCAATTATTATAGCTTCACTCAATCATTACTTGTTGCTGAAATATGCAGATGACAAACACTCGCCGAACCACGTATGAGGCCGCTGAGACCGGTGCTAACAGTGCAGGGACCGGTGGTGGCAGTGGTGGAAATCACAGCAACAACAATGAGCCTCCCCATGAACCACATTTGCCACCTCCTCCCCCGTTTACCCCCAAGATGTTCCTTGCATAGTTGCTCGGGAGTCAGCGCAACGCGGAACAATCCCAGAAGAACATGGAGGATTTTCTACGCACCATCGCCAACAACGTTCAACGTGGTAACAATCAAGGTGGTGGCATGGGAGTGAACTAATATAGCAGCTTCAAAGATTTCATGGACACCAGGCCACCAGTATTCAAGGAAGCAATAGAGCCACTCGATGCTGAGGAATGGATCAACACGATGGAAGATAAATTTCGTATGTTGAGGATGACTGAGGTGTTGAAAATGGAGTATGCTGCACTTCAGTTGCAAGGACCAGCGGGAATGTGGTGGAAGCACCATCACACCACTTTCCCTCCAAATGCTCAGATTTCGTGGAGAGAGTTTGCTGAGGCCTTCCGTGGAGTCTATATTCCACCCGGGCTGACCGAGATAAAGTTGGGAGAATTCTTGGCATTAAGTCAGGGCACCAAGACCGTGATGCAATATCTGCATGCTTTCAACAACTTGTGTCGCTATGCTCCCGACATGGTTGACATAGATGCTAAGAGGATAGCCAGTTTCAAGAGGGGACTCAATCCAAAAATGATGAAGCATGTTGGTACCAACAACAGTGTCAGATTCAATGACTTCATCAGCGACTGTCTGATGCAGGAGAAGAATAACAACGCCAGCACCGCAGCCAAGACACGCAAGAGAGTCCTTGAAGGTGGTCCGTCGCAAGCTAGAGCACCTATGGGAGGTCGTCCTCCATATCGCCCATCGGCACCTGGCGCTAGGTTCAGGCCACCTTAGCAAAGAAGTCAGAATTTCCGTAGACCCTAGAAGCCTTACAAGATGGCAGTACAGCCTAACAAAGCAGCCGCAACTATGATACAAAGCAGTTCCAAGGGAGCTGTGGGATCTGCCGGGACAGTGAGGAGACCCTGCTATAACTGTGATCAACCCGGCCATTTCTCGAGGTTTTGTCCGTACCCGCCCAAGAAGAAGCAGCAGACTTATAATGCTAGAGTGCATAGTACGACCATGGATGAAATTCCTGAGGGAGAGCCCATCACTGCTGGTAAGTTTCCTATCAACAAAAACCCTACAGTTGTTCTATTTGATTCTGGATCATCGCATTCTTTTATGAGTCAAGCATTTGCACAGAAACATGAACAACTATGCACAGAATTGGGTTATGGCTACCGTATAAGTTCAGCAGGGGCTGATGTTTTGACCAACCGGATGGTTCGAGGGGCAACCCTTGAATTAGGTAGCAGGAAGTTCTGAGTGAACTTGATAGTTATGCCTGGATTAGTTTTGGATGTCATTATAGGGATGAATTGGATGAAGGATTGGGGAGCCATCATAAATACTGGAAGTCGAGTACTTACCCTTAAGGATCCCTTGGGTGAGGGTACTTTCCAAGTACCATGCCTCGGAGAACAGACCTTATAAGTGTTACATGTGCTATGACAATCATTCCTATTCATCAAATTCCGGTAGTGTGTGAATTTCCGGATGTATTCCCGGATGAACTACCTGGTCTTCCGCCGGATAGGGAGATTGAGTTTGGAATTGAGTTAGTCCCCGGAACAGCTCCGATTTCAAGGAGACCCTATCGGATGCCTCCAGATGAACTAGCTGAGCTGAAGAAGCAATTAGAAGATTTATCAAAAAAGGGGTTTATTCGGCCAAGCAAGTCCGAGTGGGGATGTCCCGCCTTGTTAGTGAAGAAGAAGAAAGAGGGCACGTTGAGAATGTGCGTAGATTACAGGCCACTCAACGTTGTAACCATAAAGAATAAGTATCCCTTGCCTCACATTGATGTTCTATTTGACCAGTTAGCCAGGGCCAAGGTGTTCTCAAAAATAGATTTGAGATCCGGTTATCATCAGATCAAGATTAGGCCACAGGATATACCGAAAACTGCATTTTCCACTAGATACGGGTTGTATGAGTATCTTGTCATGTCCTTTGGCTTGACAAATGCTCCTGCATACTTTATGTTTTTGATGAATACAGTTTTCATGCCAGAATTGGATAAGTTTGTGGTGGTGTTCATCGATGACATTCTAGTGTACTCCGAGAATGAGAAAGATCATGAAGAGCATCTAAGAACTGTCTTGACCAGACTTAGGGATCATCAATTGTATGCTAAGTTTAGCAAATGTGAATTCTGGTTGAAGGAAGTTCCTTTCCTTGGTCACATTCTGTCAGAGAATGGAGTTTCAGTTGATCTAAGTAAGGTGCAAGAAGTTATGAATTGGAAAGCATCGACCACAGTGCCTGAGATTAGAAGTTTCTTAGGACTAGCGGGTTATTACCGTCGCTTTATACCAGACTTTTTGAAGATTGCTAAACCAATGACAAGTCTCCTACAGAAGGATCACAAGTTTGTGTGGACAGAGGAATGTGAAGCAGCTTTCCACACTTTGCGGAAACTGTTGACCACTGCTCCTGTTCTAGCACAACCAGATATCGAGAAACCATTTGATGTGTTTTGCGACGCATCGAAGACTGGATTAGGCTGTGTTCTTATGTAAGAAAGGAGAGTCATTGCTTATGCATCACGTCAATTGAGAAAGCACGAGGTCAACTATCCAACACATGATCTTGAACTTACTGCAGTTGTGCATGCCCTAAAAATTTGGAGACATTATCTACTTGGTAATGTGTGCAACATTTTCACAGATCACAAGAGTCTTAAGTACATCTTTACCCAACCAGAGTTAAACATGAGACAGCGCAGATGGTTGGAATTGATCAAGGATTACAACTTGAATGTGCAATATCATCCTAGAAAAGCCAATGTAGTGGCAGATGCTTTGAGCAGAAAGTCACATTACTTGAATGTGCAGCCATTACTTAAAGATGGGTTCGATCTAATGCATCCTGCTATGTTGCATAGTATTTAGATTAGTTACTCTTTGGAGAGTAAGATAATAGAAGGCCAGAAAACCGGCAAGGGGATATTCCACATCAAAGAGAAAATAAAAGAAAAGTCGTCTCAACACTTTAAAGTGGATGAACAGGGCGTGTTGTGGTTTGACGACCGTCTTGTGGTTCCCAAGGATCGAGAGCTTAGGAATAAACTCATGGATGAAGCTCACCTTTCTAAGCTATTTATCCATCCCAGAAGTAGTAAGATGTATCAAGAACTAAGATCTCACTATTGGTGGACCAAAATGAAGAAAAAAATTATAGCATATGTTGCCAGATGTGACACATGTTGTCGAGTGAAAGCGATTCATATGAAACCTATCGGTATGTTGCAACCCTAATCAGTCCCTAGTTGGAAGTGGGATGATATAAGTATGGATTTTATCATGAGTTTGCCCACTACTCAAAAGGGACATGATTCGATTTGGGTAATTGTGGATCGTCTTACTAAGACCGCTCATTTCCTACCTGTCAAAACAACATATCGACCACCTCAATATGCCGAGAAGTATATCGCAGAAATTGTGAGGTTGCATGGTATACCAAAGACCATAATATCTGATAGAGGCTCACAGTTCACTGCTCACTTTTGGGAACATTTACATAAAGGCTTAGGAACATGTTTGATTCGTAGTACCGCTTATCATCCTCAGATAGATGGTCAGACTGAACGAGTGAATGCTGTTTTGGAGGATATGTTAAGAGCCTATGTATTGTCTTCTAAGGGATCATGGGAGTCATGGTTACCATTAGCTGAGTTTTCTTATAATAATAGTTATTAAGAAAGCATCAAGATGGCTCCATTCGAAGCTTTATATGGCAGAAAATGTAGAACACTACTGAATTGGGTCGAGCCTGGTGATAGAAGGTATTATGGCATTGACTTTGTAGAAGAAGCCAAGAAGAAAGTTCATATTATTCAGCAGAATATGAAAGCGGCCCAATCATGTCAGAAAAGTTATGCAGACAGAAGAAGGAGACTCCTTATGTTTGAAGTTGGTGACTATGTTTATCTGAAAGTCACGCCAATGAAGAAGAAAAGGTTTGGAGTTCGAAGAAAGCTTGCCACAAGATTCGTAGGACCATACAAGATTCTGGAACGAAGAGGTCCGGTAGCCTACAAGTTAGAGTTACCTGAGACAATGAGTACCGTTTTCCTAGTTTTCCATGTATCACATCTCAAGAAATGTTTGCGTGTTCCGGAGGAAAGAATAGAACCTCGAGGTATCCAACTCAAATCAGATTTGGTGTATCGTGAGCAACCAGTCTGGGTGTTAGACACTAAGGAACGTGCTACTCGGAATAGTGTGGTGAAAACATATAAGATACAGTGGGATCATCATGATGAGGGAGATGCAACTTGGGAAACGGGAGAGTATCTACAAAAAGCTTATGAAGATTTTTATAACAAATGGTTCGTAACCCAAATCTCGGGACGAGATTTTTATAAGGGGGGGAGGGCTGTAACACCCCGGTGTTATGCCTGCGTTTAGGCACTGCAAATCATACATATCATGCATCATCAAGCATCTTAATCATACATGCCTAATCATGTAATTAACAATTGAAACACTACTTCGAAACATTTGAAACATGTGTGAAACTTGAATGTTGCATACACCTGTCTAAGAGTTGTTTTGCCCTAAATTGCTTGGTAGGTTAGTAGAACTTGTTTGGCTATCATGGTAAATCATCTAGAAATGTTTAGTTCAATTTTTGGAGCAAGGTTTGTACTCAAATTAATTCAAAATTTTGCTTCAAAAGTAATTTCCCAAAAATTAGGGTTTTGAGTTAAACATTGACTTTGATTTTATAATTCAAAATCTAGAAGGAATTTGGCTTTGGTCATAAAAGCAAAGTTGTAGAGAATTACATTCTAATCAATTTTCATTTTTGGTATATTTTCAAAAGATGTCATTTTCTTGCTCAAAATAATGTTTGAAAGCTGGCATTTAAAAATTTCTTGAAAATATAAATGAAAAAGGGTTTTTCTCATTCGCGGGCCACCGCCTCGCTTCTGGCCCACGGCCGAAGCCGGCCCAGCCAGCCTCCCGCCGTGCCACGTGCCTCGCCTTGGCCTAGCCCAGCCCAGCGCCACGCCTGGCCTGCCTCCGCGTTCGCCTGCCCGCTGACGCGCCGCGCCGCGCCCGACCGCAGCAGAGCTCGTCCGCCGCGTGGCGGCCATGCGCCGTCGATGCCACCGAGCGTCGCAGCTGGCCTGCGCTCGCGCCCACGCGCCCGCCTACTTCTGCTGGAGCTGGTGCGCTCGCTGGCTCACTCCCGCGCTGCCTCTCCTCTCCACAAGCGCCGAGCTCCCCCACTCTCACCCTCGCCGCGCCACCGCACCCGCCGGCCAAATTCACCACACCTTCTCCACCTCGGCCAGCAATCGCGCGCCAGCAGTTCCACCTCACTCTCCGGCACGTGGTGCTCGCGCTTGTGCCGACCGATCGAGCTCAGGTAGTGCTTTCTAGCGCCTCGCCACCATCAGCCATGGCGCCGCCGTGCTCGGATGCCGTGGAAGTCGCCCTTCCTGCTTTTCTCCACCCTGCCTAGCTACCTTCCTGCTTTTGCCAGCCTCTCGCGAACCGCATGCTCCCTCTTGCTTGCCCTGGCAAGGCCGGCAATGGCCGCTGGCCTCATGGCCGAGCCGCACCGCCGCGACGTCGTAGCGCCGGCGTGGCATTCGCCTCGGCCGAGCCAGGCCGAGAGGCCGTGGGCCGACGCCCTGCTGGGCTGCCTCCCCCTCCTTTCGCTTGGGCCGCGCAGTCCAAATGTGGCCGTGGGCCAGCTGATTCCAGCGGGCTGGCCCAGTAGCAATAGGATGAATTGTTTTCAATTTATTCTTTATTATTTGAAAATAGAAATAGTTTGAAAAATGTTTGGATACTCAAAGTTGCTCCAAATCTATTGAAATAAATTTGTCTAGGTTCCTTATCATTAGATCTGCTTGGGAAAATTATTGCATGTCATTTTTGAGTTACTTTTCTGTAGAACTTTATTTAATCATGTATATTGCTGATAACTTGAAAAATGTGTAGAAAAATCTATAGGCTTCAGAAAAATATGATTCTAAGTTTGTTAATCTGCTTATGTAATGTACTTCCTAGGAAAAATATGTTTCATGCATGTGCTGTGGGAAAATTTTGAGGTGTAGTTCAAGTACCTTTAATGGCTGATTTTTGTTATTTTAGCTAGACAGCAAACTTTGTATAAAACATGCATGTGATAATTTTTGTACAGTCATTGTATGCTATGAAGAACCTAGGAAAAATACTAACTCTGCTGTTTGACACTTTTCACAGTTCAAAGTATTTTTATGTTCATAATCATGCCATAGCTTGTTATTTTTGTGTAGGCTAATCCACTCATTCAAATACCATGAAAATCTGATAGTAGACTACTTAGGGTAGTACTTTGCTATAGTAATTTTATAAGATTTTTCTAAGCAAGAAAAATAGATATTGCTATTCAAACCTATTATTAATTAGGTTTTAATTAAGTGTTGCTTTTGTGGGATTAAGAAATGAGTAAAGCTTTGGTGTATCTTTGAAGCATTTAATAAAATGTGTTGAATTAACATGTTAGTAGTAGAAGAGAATGCAGTAGATGACATGTGCTTGTAGTATATTTTCTGGGATGATGTTGACTACCTTGCGTTCAAACATATCCATTGTATTCATCTCATCCGATGCACCGATTGCATAAGCACTTATGCACATTGCATCATACAGGATCGCAAACCGAGAACCCATTCGAGCCCGAGGAGCAGTTCGAGGTGCAGCCGCAGGAAGTGCCCGAAGCCGACGAGGAGGACGTTGAGGAACTTCCGGAGTGCCCCGATCACCGTCCGAGCTCCTTCGAGAGAGGCAAGCCCCGGAGCATTTTCTCCCGGTTTGTAATTATTAATTAAATGCTTTACTTTAATTGATGCATTACGTTCAGGAGTTGTTTGCAACCGTTGCTGCATTATACCTTGTTTACCTTTGTTATACTATATCCTTGTTACCCTGGTATCCGCAGTCAAGTCAATGCTTAGCTGGCTTAGACCGGTAGAAGTCGGGTGATTTCCTGTCACCTGTGAGCTATAGGTGGTTACCTGGATCTGCTTGGATGACTATAAAGTCATGGTATAACTAAGTGTTAAATGAAGTTGAGACCGGACGGAGACTTGCAGAGTTTTGACTGTAGTGTTTCCGTCTGTGTCGATTAAGGACTGACCATTGTTGGGCCTCGAGTCATGTTGAACGTATGCCTTACATTTAGCTGGCCGGATAAAGTACCTTCCGACCACGAAGCTGGGAGATTATTCGGGCCGAGTAGATTGCCCGCAACGCACTGTGCCGGAGCAGGTGTGGTAGGACACGGGGGCGAGATGATAAGACCAAAGTGCAGTCGGTCGGCCCCCGGGTACATGTGGTTCCTGGCAAACTCGAGATTCCTGGATAGTTGACTCGGTGATCAATATCTCACTTTAGCGGGTGAGTGAGGTTTGTGTAAGGAATAAATCACCAGTTGGTTAGGAATCGATTCGAATCGCCATCGCTCCTGGATAGTGAGCACTTGACTTGAGTGACTTCATCATAGTAAATGTTTATGGAACACTTGGACAGTTATAATGAATATGACAGTATGGAAGTTGTTTAATGATCATGGGTTGTCATTATCTGCTTAATCATGTGTTTGCTCTAGTATAGGTGCAAATCTAGTCGATAGGTTAATAATAATTAAATTGACAATAATGCTTTTAGAAATGTTCTTGAAATACTAAAAATGCTTCTTTTGCAAATGAGTCAGCTACCCTACTATAAAGCCCTTCATAATCCTTGGTGTCATTTATTTTCGGTTATGTCGGGTAAGTCTAGCTGAGTACCTTCTCGTACTCAGGGTTTTATTCTCACTTGTTGTAGATGGGCAGATGTATTACGGCTACTGTATCAACTGCCTTTATCCTGCGATGGGTGATGCTTAGGACCATGGGCATGGTCATTCCTTACGTCTCGTCTGATGCTTTTGTTGGAGATGATCATTCACTGGCACTGTATTTGAACTCCGTGTGAGTGTGTGTGGTTTGAACAAATGGCTTTCGCTACTTTTATTCGAACTTGTTTTGTAATAACTATGTTTTAACTCGGATGTATCTGAGATGCAAACCTTTTATGTAATATGTGATGGTGACCGCTAAACTTATTACGATCTTGGCTGGAATGGAAGTTGGTTTGAAATCCTTCGTGATTTCACGGACTACCGGGTTATACAGGCTTAAGTTTGCTAAATCGTCTGCTCTGGCGGATGATTTTCTTACTTAATTTCGTATAATTGGTCGGTTCTGTTACACAAACTTCGTCAAACAAACTACAAGTTTTCATAGTCATTGACTTCTTTGTCCATCAACAATCAAAGAAAAACACTAGATGGCATTGTCAAGCGGACGACAGTCCTCTGATTCAACAAGAAGAGAGTGATGAGAGTGAGTCTAGAGGTAAGGTCATTGATCGAGGAAACATATGATGGAATTTACTATGAAGATGAAGAGTTTGTAAAAAATGACATTACTGTCCTTGTGATGTTTATAATTTTTTCATACACATGGGGAATATACATGTACACTAACAACTTCCACTCAAAAAATATACAATAACGGCAGAGACAGTAGAACTGGTGCTCCACTGGCACTTCAACATAGTTCAAAATGTTCAAAAAATGTTGGTTTCAAATAAACGTGGAAATACTAGGATAGGATAATAACTACAAGCAAGCTAGAAAATGGCAAATAAACGACAAATGTTTTCTAGGCACGTGTGTGCCGCGCGTGCATTTTAACTAGTTAAGTTAAAAGTGTCTGTCAATTATATGGGCAGTGACGGGCCATACTCAGTCTCCGGCCTGAAGGAGATAAGGGTGACTTGCTTTGTTTACTGTCTGTCTCTAAAGATTCAATAGATGACAGAATTGGCATACACTTGCTGTATATGTTAAGAGCAACTATTGACCTCAATTGCAGAAGTTATTTCATTGTTTTTTTTTCTTTCAGAAACAAGAGAAGAACGTTGTATGCCAATCGAGCAATTGCAGGGGAAACTAATACAGATCAGAAAAGATCATGCCATCAATAAGTCCTGTTGCCAGTGAAAGAGAAAATTGAAGACGCATGGTGCTAAATGAATACATGATACAAGAACAAGGAACCACATGTGTCGTTAGGGAACACAACTGTTATTAGTTCTCAAATTGCTAACTTGGCCATCTTCCTCTTCAGTTAGCTAGATGAGAAGAAAAAATTACCATGGACACTAATGTGTTTTTTTTTTTACAATGGAATGTGCTAAGTTGGATTTCTTTGCACCACCATTATTAACACACGAGTGAATTGTCCACCAATACCATATTGGAATTGTCTGATTCTAGCCTAATTCGCTGCTTTGCCGACATATGGTAGGTCTGTACTCTGTAGTGCGCAGCAAGGCACCGGTAGTGAGTTATGCTCATCCATCACTGTCCAAGTGAACATGAATTTCGCCATTTCGGATCGTGTGATGATGCACAAAGATGACAGAAAGGCTTTGCTAGAACGGAGGGATGACTTTTATAACTAGACAACCTTAATTAGACTGAAGCTCCTGATGTATCGCATTCCCAACAGGAATGATCCTCTGCTCACCAATAGTTGCCATTGATTTAGCGTGTTACTGCCATAGCATACTCATCATCACCTCCTGAGCTTGAGAATGAGCCATTCCACGCAAAAAAGGTAGTTTCACTTTTTTTTTCTCTGGGTGTGTTGCCACTGTTGCTTCAGGAAGCAAGTGAGTTCTTCTATCCCTTGGGGGTATAGAATTATATATAGGCTCATGCATGTCTTATTTATAGACCTTTTTTAATGTTTCACCCACCAAATAGCAACATCTAGAGCACACCACATGTGCACAAATACTCTAACCATATAATAATTAAAGATTCTTTTTTATTTGAAGGCTCGTGGGGTCGTGCTACATGGAAAAGACAGTTAGTTTGGCGCATCGCCTTCTTTAGACAATGAGGAACTCTAAATGGTAGCTCTCGAGAGCTAACTTCCTTATTTGCACAGCCTCCACTTTGAGTCTTTAAGTTTGATTTGATAAAAGAGTATGAATAATTTTATGGGTTCATCCAGCAGTATGAATAAATTATTTGACTTCGAGATGCATTCAAGCTAGCCATTGAATTTGCCATCTAACCTTTGACAGAGGAAGTAATACTGTAGACTTGACATACATTGTTCGACATGTGCTAAATGGTTGCAGGGTAGCTTGACTGGATCAATGTGGACGCTATGTCTTACTGTAAAAACTTCATGTAAATATAGATGCACACACGGGTTTGCAGTTGTGGGTGCTATCTCTTTGTTCCACAAAGAGTATCACTTAAGTTTTGTTCTAAGTTAAATGATTTTAAGTTTGACTATATTTATATTAAAAACATATGGATAATAAACCTATTTGGTTCTATAAATGTTGATAATTTTCTCTATAAACTTAGTCAGACTTAAAATATTTTAGCTTTGACAAAACCAAAACATCACTCTTTGTGGGACGTAGGTAGTACAATAAGTACACTTGGCACGAGAAATTAAAGGAACCTTGTAAAATACTAACAGTAGCGTCTCTGTTTTGATATACATGAACGGCTTGATGAACAGATATCTACACACGTCAACGTTGAGCTCTGCTCTACTACCACACCCTCGTTGGCAATTCTTGTTTATTTGTTAGATGACAAATTTCCATTAGCTAATTTGTGGATAATAAGCTAATTGGCTGCTAATGATTATGTATCTTGTATTGATCTATTAGCTAATCAAATGCAAGCAGCAGGAGACAGGAAGGAAAGAACATGGACTGACTTCAGATCAATTGCATACAACATGACTAGGGAAGTATTTTGCACAGGTCAGTTGGTTCACCGGAACAACCAAGGGTTGAAATTGATTGATGCACGCTGGAGTGCATGTGTGAAGAAAGACTGAGAAAGAAGCCATAGAGGTATCTCGGAAGGAGAGACCTAGGAGCCCTATGACTTGGTTGATCTTTGCTATTTTATGCTTAGAAATCAGCTTCTCTCAACGAAAGCGAAAATCCTTTATTGCTTTGCTCGGAAACTCGTTTTGTGCTGAAAAACGGTCAGGTCCTCTCAGCGAAATCAAGGATACTTTATGTCTTTGCTCAGAAAGCAATCATTCCTCGTCACAAAAGCTCCATAGCCTTTCCAAGCTGTTGTGCGAATCAAATTTGCACAGCAACACACCCTGCTTATTGTTCAGTTCAAATTCCCAATGCCTCACATTCCCAAAGCTGAAGCCTAGCCTCTGGTCGCCAATACCAATGAACCGCCATGCAGGCAGACAACATGCTATTCACACTGTAATCTTTGTGAATCCTAGCCTCTCTCCAGTTCAGATCTTGTCACCCCACCCCATACACAGGAGTTGACATTTTACTTTTGTTAGTTTTATAGATGTTGGCTCAGCTATATTTGTAGGATAGGAAGCCGTGGTTTTTGTCAGAATGATGTATGTAGCTTTAATTTTATCCTGCTATTGTTTCACCAAACAACTGGAGCTACAGTACTTTTCCGACACATTCATATTACACTCACGCTATATAGACAAAGTGTTGACATGTGTGTTTCCTACAGGACTATGGGGGCAGAGAATACAGGCTACACTTTGCAATAGCCGCCCTTTATTAATAAAAAAAAGAGGTATATAGAAAGCAAGACATGAACAGTACAATGATCTTTGTGATGAGATGCTACACAGCTAGAGGAATGGAACCAATGAACCAAGCACGTAGGGTTAAAACAGATTGTGTGTGGCAACTCTGGGATGCTCGTAGAGTCAGGTAGTAAAATGTAATGGTACCGTACAGGCAACATCGCAACATGACTGTGTTTGGCAACTCTGGGATGTTCATAGAGAAAGGTCTTGTGGCTATTCTAATTACTGCTAATTGTGTAGATGGACACAAGTTCATAACAGGGCATGTTGGGATCCGCAAGAACTAGTTACTAACTGAAGATAAAAATTGGTCCAAATTAGCTGAGGTTAACAAGCTAGCTGGCTTTGGATAAAAAAAAATAAGCCAGTTGGCTAACAACTAGTTATAAGCTTAGATAAAAAAAATCAACCCACCTATTAACCCCTGTTTGGATGAGATAGGAATAAAAATTAGCTAGCTACCAATTAGCACTATACAACCAAACAAGCCCTTTAATGGTGTTATCAATCTAGGTTTTGTGTTCATGCATACTCAGGGCCGTTCGGTGGAGCTTCTAACCCAGCTCCACCAACAGCCTCACCAATTCTTCAACTAAATGCTCAAAACCCAAAACAACCTCAACTGAGAAGCTCCGCAAGTCGTGGTGACTGAGGTTGCACGCAGGAGGAGCTGAAAAAAGGAGCTTTAGCTAACTCCTCGCTTCGGTGGGACCAACACGTGGTGGTGTGGCAGATATGCCCTGCGAACATGGGAAGAGGCCTCCTGCCAGCGTGAGAAGGGGCAAGGCTAGGCAAGAAGGTGAGGAGGCCGGCGTGTGGAGGAGCCTCCGACCAACGTGGCGAGGGTCGCGGAAGCTGACACAAGGCGGGGTGAGACCGGGCAAGGAGGCTAGCGTGGCCAGGGGCAAGGAGGTCGAGCAAAGGCGCAGAGGCCTTTGTAGCGAGAGGCACAGAAGGATCCAGGAGGACATCCTGTCTGTATAAAGACAACGGTTGCGTGGAGGAGATGCCGAAGTCCCATCTCCAGTGTCGTGGGTTGATAGGATAAGATAGAAAGAGAATGGGAACAGCTAGCACCCAAACGTCCGGACGCGGGCTGCACCTAGTTTCCGGGCATCCACGCGAGGGCCTGCCCCGCCCGGACGTCGTCCACATGCACCTGCGTTTTGCGTTCCCACACGGGGCCCACGCCGCTCTGATGTCGACTAAGGATGGCAGCGGATCAGGATCAAGGCGGATATCCGCGAGTTTCGGGTCCCCGGTTTTCGGTTTTGGGGCTTATTTTTCGACCAGGATACTCGAAATGCTATGGTTTTGGTGCGGATGTTTAATTTCACCTGCTGATCTTCATTTAGGCCCCGAAAGATTCAGCTCACTGCCAGCCCAACTAGCAACCCGAGGTATATAATCTGAGATCCTCAATCCGTCAGCTCTACCTGACTCCCTCACCAGCACAGGCGCCGCACGCCGCATCGCAACCACCCACTCGACGAGCGACGGCGGCTCGCAGGCACGGGCACCGCTTCTCTCTCGCGCGGCTCTCCCAGCGCTCGCGGCTCGTCCTCAGGTCCTCGCGTTCGCGACCTCGTCCAGTTGCCAGTCGCCCTCTCACTCGTCCCACACGGCGCTCGGGCCTCCTCGGCCACGCCCCCGCGTCCACACCACGCCAGTTGCCCCTCTCTCTCTATTTTTATTTGTTTGGACTGTAATTTGTGTCTATTTTTCTGTAATCTGTATATTTTCCGTACATGGCTAGCTGTTGCTTGCTAGTACTTTCCTGGCTACATCTTGTTGAAACAATCTCCTGTCCACACCTAAAAAATAATTAAGGGCGCGTTTGCGAGGGTGTACCTCGCCGGCCTGGCCGGCTGGCCATGGCCTGGCCACGCTTAGTCCAGTCCAAATGGTGCAAGTGCTCGTGTTTGTCATCGTGGCTCAACAGAACCGAGCTCGATTGAGATCGTGTTTGTTGTGCTTGTAAAATTGAATGCGGTGAACTTAGAGCGCGCCTCCAGCGATCGAGCGAACCGCTTCTGCGCTCGAGCGAGCCGTGCCGCCAGGAAACGAACCTCCACCTCGTTTCTCGGGAGCCACGAGAGAGAAGGCAAATTGCACAGCGACAGCCCGGCTCACTGGTGGGCCCTAGCTCGCAAACATGGGGAGTTGCATGCGGAGGACGCAGCCCGGCCGTCGAGCCAAGGTCACAAACGCCCCCTAAAGGTATCGTCTGCCTGCCCCGCTCGAGTTTACCTAGCGACGAAACGAGAGCCGAACGGACTTCACCTCTCGCTCGACACACGCCCGGCCCCGGCTCAAACTCCGAGTCTATATCCATCCAGCCCGGTCCGCATACGGCTCCGGAGTCCGCGTCGGTTGCAGCTCACGGCTGGTGCTCGTGGACGTCCTTAAGTGGGAGTTCCGGATGCGCCGTTGCAGCTCCTCGATCGGCTTCGCGTTTGTGCCGTCGCGCCGACGACAGCATAGTCGCCCAGGGATATCGTGTGCGTCGCACCGCTCCTCTCGCCCCCGCGTTTCTGGCTGCCTCCTCCGAATCGTAAATCGAAAAATCGGAACGAACGCCTTCACCACCGTTTCCTCCTCGCTTCTCCGATCTCTACTCCACCAACACAGTCTCCAACAAGAAAGCTATATAGGCATCCAAACCCAAAATAGATAGCAAGAGTTCTAAAATTAGCCTCCATCAAAATATCTATACGGGAGACCTATTTTGTGTTGTCTGAGAGATACAATTTAAATATGGGCATGCATCCTTTCTCCTGAAAACCCATTTACAGAAAGGATTCTCTTTTTGATCTGGCTGTTGTAGAAGATGTCAAATAGGTATTGAACCTTTTGTGTAGCATTACCCAAAGGATAAAAGGGACCTGTAATTTAGGTGTTGTTGTCGGAGATAAGGGCCTCTTCCATGTGGTTGCGTCACGGAAGCGCGGGGACAACGCACTCGAGCAGTACGTGTCCTCCTCGTTGGCCACGCTGCATGCAGAACCAGAAACTAGTGGTGGCGGCGGGGAGCATCGTGAGCAGCCGGATGGCGAACTCCGCGGCGCCATCGACCAGCGGGTGACCGTCCAAGGTGGACGCGCTGGTGAGCGCCAGGTGCGAGCGCCGGCGCGTGGGGCTGGAGAAGGCGCGCAAGTGGCAGTGCGAGATGCTGGCAGGCGCCGCTTGCGCGCTGCAGTAGGAGGGCGAGCTAGAGGCGGCCCGGCGGCGCGCCGCGCCTCAGAGCTTACACAGACGTGGTGCAGCCTGGCGTGCAGCAACGAGGCCGTCGCATCTGGCCTGGGCACCACGCTCCACGCACTGAACCTCCCAGCCGGCGCCGGCCATGCGAAGACCGCTGAGGAGAGCTTCGGCGACTCCGGCTTGGATGACGCGCAGTCGTGCACTCGTGCAGCTTCGTTGAGGCCAGGGACGCGCCGTCCCTGGCGAAGCAGGCGTGCCAGCAAGGCGGGCGAGCTTTAGTTTTTGGCAGGGCCTCAAACCGGATCTTTACCGAGTGCAAACTGCTTTGTCGAGTGTTAAAAATCGGGCACTCGGCAAAAAAATTGCACTCGGCAGAGAGTTCTTTGTCGAGTGCCGGGCACTCGGCAAAAAAAGGCTCTCGGCAAAGGACTTCTTTGCCGAGTGCCAGACTCTCGGCAAAAGCGCGGCACTCGGCATAGGCTGTCCCGCGTAACGGTGTTCGACCACGTCCTTCTTTGCTGAGTGCTTGCTGTTAGGCACTCGGCAAAGAAGGGTTTTTTTTAATTTCTTTGCCAAGTGTCCCAGATCTGGCACTCGGCAAAGAAGTTTTTTTTTTAAATTTCTTTGCCGAGTGTCCCAGATCTGGCACTCGGCAAAAAAAATTTTTTTGAAAATACTTTGCCGAGTGCCCCTGACACGGCACTTGGCAAAGAATTTTTTTTCGAAATGTCTTTGCCCAGTGCCCCTGTGAAGGCACTCGGCAAAGAGGATATTTTAAAAAATCCAAAACCCTCTTTGCCGAGTGCCATATCCCGACACTTGGCAAAGTTTTTTTTTGTTTTTTGCCTCCAAATTTTTTGTGCAGCCCTTTTAAAGTATCAGGAACTCCTAGTTAGAATTTGGGGATTTTATGTGGCTTTTTGATATATTTAGTTACTTTATTTCGTTTACTTGAATTTTTTCGAAAAAATATGAATTTGAACTGCACGTGGTACGAATAATGGAATTTAATAATTCAAAAATGATAGTCATGTTACTGAGTGTAGTGTGAGGCCGTATCCAGGAACGGACCCAAAATTTCGGACATCTTATCATGAAATATGACCGCGAACTTGCGTGCGAAGTGTTTTTAAATTCTATAAAAAGCAAACGAAGTCCGAAAATCATGAAACTTGTTGAGATATCGTGATATCGTATGTGGAGGCTATGATAAAAATTTGAGAAGGTTTGGTGCAAGTTGTCACGTACGATGCTTACAAACCAGGACATCTCCACATGGACATCTCCACATGCCGGCCGCGCCCTGCCCCCGGCCGGCCCTGCGCGCGGCCGCGCCCTACCACTGGCCGCCGGCCTACCCCCGGTCGTGCCCTGCCCCCGGGCGCCGGCCCTGCCCCCAGCCGCGTCGGCCCTGCCCTCGGTCGAGCCCTGCCCCCGGCCGCGCCGGCCCAGCCCCCGGCCACGCCTCGTGGACCCGCCGCCCGTGCCCGACTCCGGCGACCCCGACTCCGACCCCGACGCCGCCCGCCCCTACCCCCGGTGCCCGTCAGGTATGCCTTCTCTCTTGTTGTTTGTCGTGGTAGTGATAGTTGCAGTAGTATTAGTTGTACTAGTAGTGCTAGTGGTAGTAGTAGTAGTATTAGAAGTAATGGTAGTAGTAGTACAACTAGTGGTAGTAGTAGTAGTAGAATTAGTGGTAGTAGTAGTAGAAGTAGTGTTAGTAGTAGTAGTAGAACTAGTGGTAGTAGTTGTAGCAATAGTGGTAGTAGTAGTAGTAGAACTAGTGGTAGTAGTAGTAGCAATAGTGGAAGTAGCAGTAGAAGTAGTGGTACTACTTGGATATATTCTTCTGCATGGATTGATATCCAAACTACATGGCTTCTCTTGAGACATATGTGCTTGTCGGCCATCGTGCCGTTGTTTTTTATAGGTTTTGGAAACCTCACCGTGCAGGGGAGGTTCTGCTGAATTTTTTTAAATGACAGTATTTTGTTCCATTTCTGTAGAGAAGAGCCCGTCGAAGCCTAGTCGGAGTACCCATCGCCGTGCCGGTCTGCCTACACCGCGTCGCCTCACCACTGCATTGACCCACCATGGCCCCGCTAGCCTGACTCCGCCGCCACCCTAGGTATAACCCCTCTTTTCGTATCATGATCGTAGATCGCGTAACCCAGTTAGGCGTCTCCTATTCGAAAGAGATACGGTTGGAGGTATGCAGATCTTTGCATATCTATAACCGTATTTGTTTTAGATTGTCCACATTTTTTGGATAGCCCGCGGATGCGTAGATGGGTTAGTTTCCATGGTCTGCTCTGGTCCGAGACAGAGTTTCGGCATCACCTCTCTGTTGTTCTCCGAATACACACTCTTCTTTGGCAGGACGTGTATCTAGAGAACAGCGGGGAGGTGCTGCCAAAATTCTGTCTCGGATAGAAGTAGAGCATGGAAACTAACCTCATCTACGCATCCGCGGGTGGGATTAGGACCTATCCTCACCTATTAGACAGTAGGAACACCATGTAGATGCAATTGATGGTTACATTACTCGTTGATACATATGTTAGAGGATGGATGACCATCAGTGGATGTACATGGGCTGGAGAAGTCAGAGTGATTACACCACAGAATGGATGAACAAGACCGATGCTTTCTTGAACAGTGCATTTGGCAAGGCTGCTAAAGGGCATTGCCTAGTTTTGTGTCCCTACAGCAAATGTAGAAACAAGAGAAGGGTAAACAAGGTGGAAATGGGTAAACATCTTGTGAAGAATGGATTTACGCCGGACTACACCCGGTGGGTCCACCATGGTGAAGCCCATCGTATGAGAGAGGAGGTGGTGAGACCACGGGTGGAGGCTTTTGATGCTGATGCCGGGGTAGCAGACATGTTAGATGACTTTCACCAAGGACAGTTCAATGAGGGACGTGAGAAGGAGGAGATGGAGGCAGCCGCACAGGCGTTCTACGACATGATGGACTCGACATAGAAACCCCTTCATGATCGGTCAATGGTGTCTCAACTAGATACCATTGGATGCTTAATGGGGTTGAAGTCCGAGTTAAACTTGAGTGGACCTGGCTTTGATAAGATGTTGGCCATGATTGGCACCCTACTTCCGGAGGGCCACATTCTGCCAAAGAGCATGTTCGAGTTACAGAAACTCCTTCGTGCACTTAAGATGTCGAATGAGCAGATACATGCTTGTCTGAAGGGGTGCGTCCTATTTAGGAAAGAACACGAGCATGCAAAGTTCTATCCAAAGTGTAAATCCTCCAGGTACCTGGAGGTAGACTCTAATGATGGCCAGAAGAGGCAACTTACGATCCCTGTGAAAATCCTATGGTACATTCTGTTCCTACCGAGGATCCAATGGCTATATATGACCAAGGAATCCGCGAAACAGATGACATGGCACAAAAATGGCAAACGGTACAATCCTGACAAGATGGTACATCCATCCGATGGTGAAGTTTGGATCTGTTTTAATGACAAACATCGTGACAAAGTAGATGAGGCCCGTAATGTACGTGTCGCACTGGCAACAGATGGGTTCAATCCTTATGGAATGATGGCTGCCCCATACACATGTTGGCCCATCTTCGTTATCCCCCTTAATCTCTCTCCCCCCCCCCCGATGTCTCCTTTCAATGACATAACGTATTCTTGTCGTTGATAATTCCTGGACACCCAGGGAGTAATATGGGTGTGTTCATGGAGCCCGTGTTTGATGAATTGGTCCGTGCTTGGAACGAAGGGGTATGGACATACAATCGAGCTACAAAGACAACCTTCAAAATGCACGTTTGGTACCACTACTCCCTGCATGACTTCCTAGCGTATGGGATATTCTACGCCTGGTGTGTTCATGGGAAGTTCCCATGCCCAATATGCAAGGAAGGTGTGAGGTTCATTTGATTGCAGAAGGGTGGCAAGTATTCATCGTTCGACAGACATCGTCAATTCCTACCTCTTGACCATCCATTCAGATAAGACATCAAGAACTTTATGAAAGGTGTCAAAGTGACAAACCCTGCACCATGGATGATGACTGGTGCTGAGGTTCATGCTCAGATAGATGCTCTCGTGCCCAATGAAGAAGGTGGTTTTGTGGGATATGGTGAGCAACATATGTGGACTCATATCTCGGGCATGACGAGGCTCCCCTATTTCGATGACCTTCTTCTGCCACATAACATTGATGTAATGCACACTGAAAAGAATGTCGCCGAGGCACTTTGGGCAACACTCATGGACACTGAAAAGTCTAAGGACAACCCTAAGGCTAGAGTGGACCTGGCAATGTTGTGCGATAGACCAAATCAAGAGATGCAGCCTCCTAGTCGTGGAAAGACCTAGAGAAGGCCTAAGGTCGATTTCATCTTGAAAAAGGACCAAAGGAGGGAAGTACTTGAATGGATCAAGACGCTAATGTTCCCTGATGGGTATGCAGCGAATCTAAAGAGGGGAGTGGACTTAGGCACTCTGCGAGTCAATGGGATGAAGAGTCATGACTACCACATATGGATTCAGCGACTTCTTCTGGCAATGGTTCGAGGCTATGTCCCGCAGCATGTCTAGCAAGTGCTGGCAGAGTTGAGCTACTTATTCCGCTAGCTTTGTGCCAAGGAGCTCTCTTGGACCGTCATTGATGACTTGGAAAAAGCGGCACCTGTGTTGCTCTGTAAGTTGGAGAAGATCTTTCCACCTGGCTTCTTCTTGCCGATGCAGCATTTGATTGGCACCTCCCATATGAGGCACGGATGGGGGGCCCGTGCAGAACCATTGGTGCTATCCAATCGAGAGATGTCTGAAGACTCTTCGCAAAAAATGTAGAAATAAAGCCAAAATTGAGGCTTCCATTGCAGAGGCATACATTCTAGAAGAGGTGTCGAACTTCACAGAGAAATACTACACTGAGAAACTTCCTAGCGTTTATAATCCACCCCCTCATTACAATGCTGGCGAAAATGAATCGAACCTCAGCCTTTTCCAAGGGCAACTCAGAAGCGCAAGTGCATCGACCACTAAGCAATTGAAAAATGAAGAGTGGCGCAGTATCATGCTATATGTGTTGACCAACCTTGTCGAGGTGCAGCCGTTCATTGGGTATGTTCTGAACGAACTTGTTGCATTTTGCCGTATGTCCTTCTTTCTTTGTCCAACCCCCTTGTTTCTCGTTGGTACAGGGAATTTCTTCGTCAATCCTGGCATGGATCAAGGCAACCTACCCCGCAAGAAAATGATACCCTTCTTTCACAGGGTGCGGGACCAGGGAGCCCCGATTTCATTTATTGGTTCAAACAGAAAGCCCAAACTGATGCGCCTATAAGTGACGAGTTGAGACAGGTTGCAAACGGCTGTGCCGTTAGGGTCAAGTCATTTACCAGTTATGACGTGAATGGATATCGTTTTCAAACAACAAGCTACGAGCAGAGTCGGCCCAATCAAAAAACCACAAACAGTGGAGTTGTTACACCCGGCACTGATGGACTCGACTATTATGGAAGAATTGAAGAAATCTATGAACTATCATTCTATGGTTCCAAACCTCTTACTCCTGTCATATTCAAATGCCACTGGTTTCATCCTAGAGTAATGAGACAGACCCCTAAGCTTGGGCTAGTCAAGATTCGACAGGATTCCGTCTATCCAGGAAAAGATGTCTATATTGTGGCTCAACAGGCCGTCCAGGTTTATTACACGTCATACGCGTGCAAAGATGCCAAACATCTTAAGGGTTGGTCTATTGTGCACAAGGTATCGCCACACGGTACACTACCTGTCCCAAACGATAAAGATTACAACTTCAACCCAAACACATATGATGGAGAGTTCTATCAAGAAGAGGGCCTACAAGGGAGGTTTGACATAGACTTAACCGAAGAGATAGGAATGGAAGTAGACAATGAAACGGATAATGACGAGGACGCTAGAGACGAGGTGCGAAATCTGAAGGACATATAAATGCTTGAGCGACTACGTTTAGGCAATGACAATGAAGACAACATTCCTCCTTCGGATAGTGTTGATGAGTTGAACAATGTTGATAGTGATGACGAGACCTATGATCCAGCTAATCTCAATCATGAAGATTATTTCTAATACATGTAATACTATGTTTTTTGTAATTGTGTTTTGTTCATTTTTGCAAATATTTCTAATACATGTATTACTATGTTTTTTGTAATTATGTTTTGTTCATTTTTGCACCTATTTCTAATTATGTCTTGTTTTTCTTTTTTATTGCAGGTGATTGAACAAAGATGGTGGGCGACCGTCATAGGTCCATGAACTCGATTTACCAAAGACGCATCTGGCTGTAGGAGGAGGCGGAGGGGGCGGCGGAGGGATCGGACAAGAGGAGGAGGAGGACCGCCAGACGCAGGTGGGGGCCATCTCCTCCCGTGAGTATTTCTCATGTGAGGAGCCAGAGAGGTGGTGGCGCCCGTGGATGAGTCGAACGATGAGCTAGTTCGGCAGATGGACGAGGAGGAGGGGCCGCACGTGGACGACGAGTTGGAGGGCAGGCACGGGTTCCGCTTCCTCCAACTCCTCTTCGAGTGTCTACTTGCGAGGTCCCACGAGCCTCCCATAGGTTCCGCTTCCTCACCAACGCCCAGTGATTCGCCCCGAAGGGCAAAAGTAAGTAACTTTATATGTTATCACCACTACTTCATATGATATGACGAAAAAAACTAATAATTTTTCTTAATCACTTATGCAGGAACTGGGTGGTTGTGTCGGGTGGTTGCGCATGGCTAGTCAACGGCATCATGAGTCTTCTGTGCAGGCAACACTTCCCCGGCATTGTCACGTACGCATTGAAGATGGAGCCGGCCTACTCGTTTGACCACTACGCCGTCGCCACCGATGCGGAGTACCCCAACAAGGCGACATGGGTGAAGGCAGAGTTTTGGGTAAGTCTCCCTCGCACAACATTGCTCAATACGTCGCATTCATTGGACTTTTCTTGAAATAATGAATGGATACATCGCTTTTTGTATGCAGACTTATTACAGATGCGAGGAGGGATTTGAGGCCAGGGCAGAGCAGGTGACTACCAAAGCCTATAAAAACTCATCACCGACATGCATCACAAGGTGCGCATCTAGGCCATCGTAACCTACTACGGGTCGAAGCTTGGAGATAGGAAAACCAAGAAAGACGCAAGAGAGATACAGCTGACCCGGGAGGAGTACCTTGAGGTAAATGAAGAACATCAATATTGATTCATTTTGAGATTAAGTTGGTTTAATTTGATCTTCTTATATGTCCAATACTTGATGACGTGTAGATGATTCCTTGGTGGTGCCAAGCGTATCCCGAGTGCTGGGCGATGATGGTGGAGAGGTGGTTCACGGAGTAGTACCTCAAGATGCACAGGGATACCCGAGACCGTCGTTTGCAGATGCAAGGTCCAGCACACCATCAAGGCAGCCGCAGCCTCGCTGGATACAAACAAGCATGGGTACGTGAATTCATTTATCTATTGTGACGCTCAGTTCTACCTAATTTCTAATCATCATGCTGTCTTTCTCGTAGTCGGCGTCACATAGTGGTCAGGCTTGCTCGAACTTCTAGGCATGGTGTATGGCCCATAAGGGCAAGGCGACGTCTGACGTCTCCTTCAACCTGGAGGACCCGCCCGAGGCATACACGAACCCGAGCGTCCACTCCCGCATTAGTGAGTACACTAAGGTGGCAAGGTCGCTCCATGGGTCAGACCATGATCCGAGCACCCAGGACTTCGATGGAGAGGCCGTCATGAGGGCGGGGCAAGGCAAGAAGCATGGGCGATTCTGGCTTGGCGACGGCGTCATCGACACGGCCTCTACTCCCTCTCTCTCCTAGATCCGAGCACGGAGCACGAGCGAGAGCCCGGCCATTCACACACGGCCGACCGCTGCACAGCACCGGGTCGATGCACTCGAGGTTATTCCTATTTTACTCGTCATACATTGATCTTTACACACCTTAATTAGCTTTGCATTACTGAAATATTGGAGTGAAATATTGCAGGCCCGGCTAGAACAAGAAATGAGGCAACGTCAGGAGCTGGAGGCTGAGCACCAGAGGATGGTGACCCAGCTGGAGGCCGAGCGGGCCGAGCGGCAGGCCCAGACACAGAGGCTGATGAACATTACGGAGATCCTATAAGCGCTTGGGCAACGTGTGGGCTTCTCTCTATCAGCTGGACTGTTGGTTCCACCTCTGCCTCCGCGTCCTGCAGCTCCAGCTACTCCTGTGAGTATAAAAGTTTTTTACTTTCACTTGTGCTTTGCTTGTCTGGCCTCTACCTTCCTAAATTAGCTATCCAAATAATCTTGTCTTACATGCAATCTTTTCTCCTTTGTGCGGTCTCCATCTGACGGTGGTTCGAATAATCCACCTCATGCACCTCCGAATGATGGACCTTCACCACAGTCGCAATGGCCGAGATGAGTGCACGTTGTATTTTTTTCATTTGTTGTTCACTTGGTGATGGACTTGTGATATACTTATGATGCACTTGTGGACTTTGATGAACTTGTGGATTTATTTAGATGGACTTGAGCAATTATTATTATATATGTGATATATATTGTGATGGATGTGATATGTGCGGATGGATGTGTGGATGGATGAGATATATATGTGATAGATGAGATATATATGTGATGAATGATATATATATGTGATGGATGAGATATATATGTAATATATGTTTGTATGAACTTATTTGTCATGATGGAATGTAAAAAAAATTAAAAATTGCCGTTTTGGGTCACTTTGCCGAGTGTTGCACTCGGCAAAGGCCCCCGTTGCCAAGTGCCATGGTCACAGCACTCGGCAAAGCTGGAAAAAATGGGCGCTCAGAAAACCATTTTCTAGCTTTGCCGAGTGCCATGACCATGGCACTCGGCAAAGAATTTTTTTTAAAAAAATTCAAACTTTGCCGAGTGCCGGCCAGAGGGCACTCGGCAAAGAATTTTTTTTAAAAAATCAAACTTTGCCGAGTGCCGGCAAGAGGGCACTCGGCAAAGAATTTTTTTAAAAAAAAATTCAAACTTTGCCGAGCGCCGGCCAGGGGGCACTCGGCAAAGAATTTTTTTAAAAAAATAAAAAAATCTTTGCCGAGTGCCTGCAGGGTTGGCACTCGACAAGCCACCGTGAACGGGCCGGCACCGTGACGGTCGCTTTTTTTTGCCGAGTGCCCCCCGGGTTCTCAGCAAAGCCTTTGCTGAGTGCCCAATAAAAGACACTCGACAAAAAGGTCTTTGCCAATCAATTTTTTGTCGTGTGTTCTTTACCAAGTACCGCACTCGGCAAAGGCTTTGCCGAATACAATTTGGCCTTTGGCGAGTGCCTCAGGCACTCGGCAAAGAACCTGAATCTAGTTGTGGCTTGCTAATTTAGTTTGTTTGGCAGATCAAGAAAAGATACGACACGCATGTAGTAGTAATATACGGAGCGTGCTACCTGGGGTCTTGCATGCCACACTGCCTGTGAAAAAGTAAAGCTTTTTTGTTGAGCAAGATCTCGGTTTCAGCTACCGCATTGAGTTTCGCTCTGGTCTCGTCAGGCGGTGAGCAATCTTCGGTTCTTCGCTTGTTCGGCATCGCAATTATTAGTCGTTGCATTGCCACGCAGCACAATGCCTTCACTACCGGAGACGGCTTCTTTGTCGAGTGTCCCATACTCTGCCGAGTACTTTTTATCGTACGCTCGGTAAAGAGGCTATTCGCCGAGTGACAGAGATAAAGCACTCGGCAAACAACTAGCACTCGGCAAAGAGGTAGTTTGCCGAGTGCCGAGCACTCGGCAAACAATAACACTCGGCAAAGACCAGGTTTGCCGAGTGCCCGACACTCGGCAAACCAGAACACTCGGCAAACCAGAACACTCGGCAAAGGGCCGCCGCCGTTAACGGCTGGTAGCTGCCGTTAACCCTGTTGCCGAGTGTTATTTTTTTTGACACTCGGCAAACCAATTTTTTCACTTTTGACCTCCAAACTTTTTCTGCAGTCCTTATACAGTACCTGGTACTCCATGTTCCAATGTGGCACATTTCTCAGACTTTTTCTATATTTCTTTCATTTATTTCATTTAATTGAATTTTCTTGGATAATTCAAATTATAACTGCTAGTCATTCGAATAATGAAAAAAATAAATGGAAAAATGATATTCATGTTATTTACTATAATGTGAGGCCGTATCCAGGAATATACCACCAATTTCGAACATCTTGTTCACGAAACATGACCGCGAACTTGTGGTCGAGTTGTTTTTAAATTCTATAAAAAGCAAACGAAGACCAAAAATCTTGAAACTTGTCGAGTTGTCATGATATCATATGTGGAGACTGTGATAAAAAAATTGGGAAGGTTTCGCGCAAGTTGTCACGTACGATGCTTGCAAACCGAAGAATCTCCGAAGAAGTTCCCAACGGCTATACCTGACTGAGGAATCCGCGAAACAGATGACATGGCACAAAAATGGCAAACGATACAATCCTTACAGGATGGTACATGCATCCGATGGTGAAGCATGGACCCACTTTGATGGCATTCATCATGAGAAAGCTAAAGAGCCTCGTAATGTACATGTTGCGCTTGCAACAGATGGGTTCAATCCTTATGGAATGATGGCTGCCCCATACACATGTTGGCCCTTGTTCGTTATCCCCCTCAATCTCCCCCTGGCGTATGCTTTCAACCACAGAACGTATTCTTGTCATTGATAATTCCTGGACACCCGAGGAATAATATGGGTGTGTTCATGGAGCCTGTGATTGATGAATTGGTCCATACTTGGGAGGAAGGGGTATGGACATACGACCGAGCTACAAAGAAAAACTTCAAAATGCATGTTTGGTACCACTACTCCTTGCATGACTTCCTAGCGTATGGGATATTCTGCGCCTAGTGCGTTCACGGGAAGTTCCCATGCCTAGTATGCAAGGAAGGTCTGAGGTTCATTTGGTTGCAGAAGGGTGACAAGTATTCATCGTTCGATAAACATCAGCAATTCCTCCCTCTTGACTATGCATTCAGACGAGACATCAAGAACTTTATGAAAGGTGTCGTAGTGATAGACCCTGCACCACCGATAATGACTGGTGCCACGGTTCATGAACAGATAGATGATCTCGCGGTCAATCCAGAAGGTGGTTTTGTGGGATATGGTGAGCAACATATGTGGACTCATAAGTTAGGCTTGACTCGGCTCCCCTATTTTGATGACCTTCTCCTTCCACACAACATTGATGTAATGCACACTAAAAAGAATGCCGTCGAGGCACTTTGGGCAACAATCATGGACATTCCTGATAAGTCAAGGGACAACGTTAAGGCTAGAGTGGATCTAGCTGCAAGGAAAATGGACCCTTGGCCCATTTACTTTGGATTTTGGTGTTTGATGACCAACACAACTAAATTGGACTAATAAATTTGCAAGTGTTTATTTTGTAGTTCAATAAGGTGCAAGACATGACTTGGACAAAGGCGACGTAGTGATCCGATGATTAACACCTTAAGAAAGACCTTAGAAGCACAAGAGAAGACCCAAGATATCAAGCAAAGTCCAAGCACGAAGATTGGAACCAAGCCGTACGCAAGATCACGAAGAAACGAGCTCACTGAGGTGACTGAATGCTGGGTAGAGGACTTGGTAGACAGGCGACCAGACACTGGACCGGACGCTGGCGGCAATCGACCGGACGCAGGACAGCAGCGTCCGATCGAGTACAGTAAGGTTCCAGAGCGGCAAATCTGCGACCGGACGTGTCTGGTAGTAGGTGACCGGACGCTGGCCAGCGTCCGATCAGTATATTGTCGGCTCAACGGTCGGGACGACCGGACGCGTCCGGTCAGTAGCAGTTTCGCGGGAATTCAACCCCAATGGCTACTTTCTCAATGGGGCTTATAAATACAACCCCAACCGGCCATTTGAGTGTAGTGGAGCTGAGGAAACATACCAAGGGTGTTGATACACCATTTTATTGATCTCTACTTGCATAGAGCTTAGTGATTCACTAGGTGATTAGCGTAGGTGCATTGCGAAGTGCTTAGGTTAATTAGACCATCGCTCATGTGCTTGCTCTAGGTTTAGACCTAGTGTTTAGTGAGGTTTGCATACCTCTTACCACTCGGTACGCGCGCGCACCATTGTTGTACATTGGAGGGGCTTGAAGTCTTGTGAGATCACACCAACCGCGTTTGTGGTGTGGCCGCCACCGTGTACCGGAGGGAACAAGGCCCGCGGCGTTTCGGCCAGAAGCTTGATAGTGAAGACGGCGGGGAGCATCCGGGAGAGGCTTGCCGAGAGGCACATCAGAGACGCACTTGCGCGTGGGGAAGGCCCGAGGCTATCCACAGAGTTACCCGACCAGGAGCTTGGCCCTTGCGAGGGATTCCTTGCAAGGGGCTCCAACGAGGACTAGGGGGAAGCTTGCGTGCTTCTCGATACCTTGGTAAAAATACCAGAGTCGTCGACGAGAGTTTGCATATCTCTACCTTGCTCTTTACCTTCCGCATTTACATTGATTGTATTACTTCTTTTGCGGTAGAGATAGCAACACACTAGCAAAACCGTAGTTGCACATTTAGATAGTTCATCTTTTGCATAGGTTTTGCTAGGGTTAGAAAAAGAGGCCATAGTTTAGGAAGTCGAGATTTTTAAGTTGCCTAATTCACCCCCCCCCCCTCTTAGGCGTCACGGTCACTTCAATTGGTATTAGAGCCAGTTGGCTCAATTTGGACCTTTGGCTTAACTGCCATTGAGCCGACGCTATTTAGAGTGGTTGGGATGGATACCTCTAGGCCTCCGCACTTGGATAGCACTAACTTCCCTTACTATAAGGCTAGAATGGCTTGCCACCTTGAAGCGGTTGATTTGGGTGTATGGAGAGTCACTCGTGATGGGATGAAACCCATCAAGAATCCCGAAAAACCCACAAAGAGTGACGAAAAAGAAATGCATTTCAATGCTAGAGCTAAGAATTGCTTGTTTGAATCATTTAGCATGGATGTGTTTAACCAAGTATTCACTTTAAATACGGCACATGAAATTTGGTTAAAACTCCAAGAGCTCCATGATGGCACAAGTAATGTCTGTGAGCAAAAACATTGTCTAGCTAAACAAAATTATGATTCCTTTAAAATGAATGATGATGAGCTTGTTCATGATATGTATTCACGTTTGAATCTAATTATCAATGAGCTTCATTCAATAGGATTAATAAAGCTAGATGATGCGGACATCGTGAGGAAGATCATCTACGTGCTACCACAAAAGAAATATGCAAGCATCATCACCATCCTTCACAATATGGAGGACTTGAGCACCATGATCCCGGGCATAGTCATCGGCAAGTTAGTGGCATTTGAAATGTCATGTAAGATGGGTCAAGAAGAAGCTTCTTCATCAAGCAAAAACAAAGCTCTCGCATGTAGCAAGAAAAAGAAGATGAAGGGCAAACAAGTTGAGACAAGCTCAAGCTCAAGCTCCTCAAGTGAAGATGAAGAAGAAGATGAGGATGATGATGATGATGATGAAGATTCAAGTGATGATCAATCTTCCTCCTCCACCTCCGACCTTGTTGAAGAATCAATCAAATTAATCAACAAGGTGGAGAAGATGATCCAAAGGCTCAATGTCAAGGCTGTGCCCATCCAAGTTCAAGATCTCATTTTCACAAATCAAAGAAATGAGCAAAGAAAGAGAGGATGCTATGGATGTGGCAACTTAGGGCACTTTGTGGAAGTTTGTCCAAACAAGCCCACACCCAAGACAAAGAAGGCATCCAAGAACCAAGCCCTCACATCAATAAGATCATGGGATGATTCTTCAAGTGAAGAAGAACACCATCACAAGAGGCGAGGCCGCAAGCACTCATCATCAAGCGCTTCTCATGTGTGCCTTATGGCACGAGGTAACGAAAGCTCATCCTCTAGTGAGAGTGAGAGTGATGATGATATGCCTTCTTATGATGAAATTGTGCAACAAAATCTTAATTATGCAAAAGTTTGCACTAGTCAACAAAAGAAGCTCGAAAAAGTAAAAGAAAAGCTAGTTAGTTCACAAGAAGCATACAAAACTTTGCTTGAACAATATGAGAACTTTGCTAATCTCAATGTTGAACTATCTACTAAAATTGAGCAACTTAAGGCTAGTGCAACAACAAATGCATGCACAATCAATGATGAGCAACTTGTAAAGAAAAATGAAAAACTAAAAGAAAAGTTAGCTAGCTCACAAGATGCTTATAAAAGTTTGCTTGCTAAGATGGAAACCATGTGCAAACAATATGATGAGCTAACTAATAAAGTTGCTAACCTTAAAGCCGTTAGTTCAACCCCCACCAAGGCATCTAAAAAGAAAAGTTTTAACTTTAACATGTCTAAAAAGGATGTCTCTACTTCTTGCAATGATTTATGTTTAGACTCATCCTTGTGCAACCAAGTTTGTGTTGAGAAAATTGCTATAGATATATGCACACAAGAGGTTGCAAAGGAGAATGAGCAACTCAAGCAAGAAGTAGCTCGCCTCACCAAGGACTTGACTCAAGTGAAAGGCAAGGCGAAGCAAGCCCAACTTCATCAAGATAACACCATCAAGGGAGTGAAGAAGCTTGATGAAGGACAAACCGTGGTTTGCTACGTGTGCCACAAGGAAGGTCATAAGTCCTATGAGTGCAAGGTGAAGAATGGGGGAGGAGCAAAGAAGAAAGAGAAAAACAAAAAGCAAACAAGCAAGCTCTCCAACACATACATCAACAAGGTGGACAAGAAGGCATCCACACCTTATCTCTTGAAGAAAAAGAAAAATGACAAGGTGGTGGCCATCAAGGTGAACAAGCAAGCCAACAATGGGGTCAAACGCTTTTGGGTGCCAAAGGAGATCATTTCCAACATGAAGAGCACCAAGAAGGTTTGGATCCCAAAAGGGAAGTGAGAAGTCTATTGGACTTCGGGGAATTTGGAGACTTGGCAAAGTTTGGGTGCATTTCATGGGGTGCATCATGATGGACAAAGTCATTGTCAAGTAGGTTAGTGAATACTATGGACCCAAATTCCCCTTTCCTTGTTAGGTAACTAGATGTCATTACTTTCAATTGGTATTCATTTCAATTGGTATTGTTTTCCAATTGATATACTCTTAAAGCATCTAGTTATTTTTCATGCCTATGTTTGCATTTACATGCTTAAATCTTTTGTCATGCATTCAATAGGTATAACATATGGTAGGCTTGCTCGGTTTCATTATCAACCCTTGGAGCAAACCTACATGGTTTAAAATTGTTTAGGAGCATGGCACATAGCTTGTGTTTACAATTATTTATCTAATATGTGCCAAAGTCCAAATTGTATATAATCTCTCCCAAATATCATCTTTCAAGTGGTTTTTTATACTTAAATCAATATGCACAAATTTTACAAGTATTCAACACTTGTGTGCACAAATTTAGGGGGAGCTTAATCTACAAGTTGGATGCTTTGAGACTAACACCTTTTCAAGCTTATCTTGTGTGTAGTAGTCTCATTGCAAGGAAAATGGAGTCCCTAGAGGAAAGCATTATACTTCAATTGGTAGAAATCAAATTGATTTTCACATGTGGTATTTCTAAACTGATATCACCATGTTGATCTCACTTTGATATTTATTTGCTTTCTCCATGCATTATATAGATGAACCTCTCTTGTGCAATAAATTGCTAATTATGCATATGCTTTGCTTTTTATCATATGTATGCATAAATTTAGGGGGATCTTAGTCTATATAATATGATAGTCAAGTTTTATGACCTATTCCATGCTAATCAAATCCTTCATTTGGTTCACAAAGTTTGACCCTCCCTTGTGCTACTAATGTATTCCTTTTTGGGTGTTTGATGCCAAAGGGGGAGAATTTGAAGGACCAAAGATAAGCATTTAGTTACAAGTAGTAATGGTCCGAGAAAGGGAGAAAAGTGAATTATGAATTAGTCTAAGTAATGGGAGAATTTTTTTAGAAAGCTAGGCTTTAATCCATAATATCACATGGGGACATTTGCAAGGGCAAGACAAGCTTTTAAGTAAAGTTTTTATTGGTATCTATCAATTAGTATCATATAACATTGCCCTTTGCATTGCATCCTAGCAAGTAGGTAGTTTTAATCACCAAATTCTTATCATTTGCTTGTTTTGGTCGTGTTGTCATCAATCACCAAAAAGGGGGAGATTGTAAGGAAAATGGACCCTTGGCCCATTTACTTTGGATTTTAGTGTTTGATGACCAACACAACCAAATTGGACTAATGAATTTGCAAGTGTTTATTTTGTAGTTCAATAAGGTGCAAGACGTGACTTGGACGAAGGCGACGTGGTGATCTGATGATCAACACCTTAAGAAAAGACCTTAGAAGCACAAGAGAAGACCCAAGATATCAAGCAAAGTCCAAGCACGAAGATTGGAACCAAGCTGTACGCAAGATCGTGAAGAAATGAGCTATTTGAGGTGACCGGACGCTGGACAAGCGACCAGACGCTAGGCAGAGGACTCGGTAGACAGGCGACCGGACACTGGACCGGACGCTAGCAGCAACCGACCGGACACAGGACAACAGCGTCCGATCGAGTACAGTAAGGTTCCAGAGCGGCAAGGTTATACATCGGAGGGGCTTGAAGTCTTGCGCGCACCATTGTTGTATATTGGAGGGGCTTGAAGTCTTGTGAGATCACACCAACCGCGTTTGTGGTGTGGCCGCCACCATGTACCAGAGGGAACAAGGCCCGCGGCGTTTTGGCTGGAAGCTTGATAATGAAGACGTCGGGGAGCATCCGGGAGAGGCTTGCCGAGAGGCTCGTCGGAGACCCACTTGCGCGTGGGGAAGGCCCGAGGCTATCCACGGAGTTACCCGACCGGGAGCTTGGCCCTTGCGAGGGATTCCTTGCAAGGGGCTCCAATGAGGACTAGGGGGAAGCTTGCGTGCTTCTCAATACCTTAGTAAAAATACCGGAGTCATTGATGGGAGTTTGCATATCTCTACCTTGCTCTTTATCTTCCGCATTTACATTGATTGTATTTCTTCTTTTGCGGTAGAGATAGCAACACACTAGCAAAACCATAGTTGCACATTTAGATAGTTCATCTTTTGCATAGGTTTTGCTAGGGTTAGAAAAAGACACCATAGTTTAGGAAGTCGAGATTTTTAAGTTGCCTAATTCACCCCCCCCCCTCTTAGGCGTCACGGTCACTTCACTAGCAATGTTATGCGATAGACCAAACCAACATATGAAGCCTCCTAGTTGTGGCAAGACATGGAGAAGGTCTAAGACCAATTTTGTCTTGAGCAAGCCCCAAAGGAGGGAAGTACTAGAATGGATCCAGACGTTAATGTTCCCTGATAGGTATGCAGGTAATCTGAGGAGGTGAGTGAACTTATCTACTATGTGAGTCTTAGGGATGAAGAGTCGTGACTACCACATATGGATTGAGCGGCTTCTTCCGGCGATGGTTCGAGGCTATGTCCCTAAGCATGTCTGGCTAGTGCTGGAAGAGTTAAGCTATTTCTTTCGCCAGCTTTGTGCCAAGGAGTTATCTCGGACCGTGATTGCTGACTTGTAAAGAATGGCACTTGTGTTGCTCTGTAAGTTGGAGAAGATCTTTCCACTCGGCTTCTTCAATCCGATGCAGCATTTGATTTTGCACCTCCCATATGAGGCACGAATGGGGGGGCCCATGTAGGGTCATTGGTGCTATCCAATCGAGAGATGTCCAAAGGTTCTTCGAAAGAAATGTAGAAATAAATGCAAAATTGAGGCTTTCATTGTAGAGGTATATATTCTGGAGGAGGTGGCGAACTTCACAACAACATACTATGGTGACAACCTCCCTAGCGTGCATAATCCACCCCCTCATTACAATGCTGGTGAAAATGAATCGAACCTCAACCTTTTCTGAGGGCAACTCATAAGCGCAAGTGCATTGACCCCCAAGACCTTGAATCATGAAGAGTGGCGTCATATCATGCTATACTTATTGACCAACCTTGATGAAGTGGCACCGTACATGCAGTAAGTTCTCAACGAACTTGTTAAATATGCCATCACTATTCTGCATCCAACCCCCTTGTTTCTCATTGGTACAGGGAATTTCTTCATGAATTCTGGCGTCAATCAAGGGATCATACCCCGCAGCAGCTAGATACCCTTCTTAGACAGGGTGCGGGAAATGGAATACCCGATTTTATTTCTTGGTTCAAACAGAAGGTACCATCCAATTTAGCTCGTACTTTGTTTGACATTCCAAGTTACTCGTACGATGTATCCTGCTTGAGCTTGCGGGGCCAGAGGGATGCGTCTATGCGTGTCGAGTTGAGACAGGTTGCCGATGGCTTTGCCTATAGGGTCAGGTCATTTTCCAGTTATGACGTGAATGGATATCGCTTTCGCACAACAAGCTACGAGTAGAGTCGGCCCTAGGAGGACGTCGAGGAGGCCTAGGAAGACACGCAGGAGGAGACGCTGGAGGACATGCAGGAGGACAATGATATAGCAGGGGGTTTCGCTTCCTCTAGTTTGTCGAGCGTCTACTTGCGAGGTCCTATGAGCCTCCCTCAGCGACCGATACCTCATGAGAGACGCCCACTGATTCAACCCAAGGGGGAAAAGTAAGTAACTTTAGATGTTATCACTACTTTATATGATATGTTGAAAATCAAAATAGAAACTAATAATTTTTCTTAATCACTTGGGCAGGAACTGGACGATTGTGGCGAGTGGAGGTGCTCACACACGCCAAGTCAATGGCATCCTTGGTCTTTTGTGCAAGGAGCACTTCCCTAGTCTGGTTGAGTACACCGAAGTGACAGGGTCGGCCTACTCGTTTCACCACTACGCTGCCGCCCCCGATGCTGCAGATCAAGACCGTAGGGTATTCAACAACAAGGCGGAGCGGGTGAAGCAAGAGTTGTGGGTAAGTCTTCCTCGCACTACATTGCTCAATACATCGCATTCATTGGACATTCTTGAAATAATGAATTGATACATCGTGTTTGTATGCAGGATTTCTTTAGATGCCAGGACGGACATGAGGCCAAGGCGGATGCGGTGGCTACCAAATGCTGCAAAAAACTAGTCATGGACATGCATTACGAGGCACACATCCAGGCCATCGTAACTTACCATGGGACCGTCCTTGGAACGAAGGTCACCAAAAGAGATGCAAGAACCATGACGCTGACCCAGGACCAGTACCTGTAGGTAAATACAAAACATTAATACTGATTCCTTTTGAGATTAAGTAGGCTTAATTTCATCTTCTGATATGTCATGTACTTGATGGCATGTAGATGATTCCTTATTGGTGCGCCGCGCATCCCCAGTTCTGGGTATAGATGGTGGACAAGTGGTGCGCGAGTGGGAGGAGACGCACAACTTGTGTCGGGAGCGGCGTTTGATGATGCTAGGTGTAGCACACCATCAAGACAGCCACAACCTCAGCGAATACATAGAAACATGGGTACGGAAATTCATTTATTTATTCTAACTCTTAATTCTGCATGATTTCTAATCATCTTGCTATTTTTCTCGCAGTCGGCATAACATGGTGGCTAGCCTTGCTCCATCTTCAAGGCATTTGCTATGGCCCACACAGGCAAGGCGACGTCCGACATCGACTACAACCCGGAGGATGGGCCCGAGGCGTACAGCAATGCGACCGTCCACAACCGCCTCAGTGAGTACACATCGATGGCAAGGGAGGTCCATGGGCCAGAGTACGATCCGAGCACTGAGGACCTTGATGGAGAAGTCATCATGAGGGTGGGAGGAGGCAAGAAGCATGGGCAGTACTGGATTGGCGATGACACAATCAACTCGGCCGCTACTCCCAGTCTCTCCCAGATTCGAGCAAGAAGCACGAGCACGAGCCTGGCCATACGACCTCGGCAGGACACTTCACACCACCGGGTGGAGGCACTCGAGGTTATTCCTAGTTTATTCGTTGTTCATTGGTTTTTTCATACCTTTCCTTTGCATTATTGTAACATTGGGGTGAATATATTGTAGGCCCAGCTCGAACAAGAGAGGAGGATATGGGAGCAGTTGCAGACAAAGATTGAGAGGGTGGAGGCCGAGCGGGAGGCCGAGCAGCGGAGGATGGCGGACATTCTTTAGTACATGCAATGTCTTGGCGCCACTACGGGTGTAGTTCCACCACCTTCGCTATCCGCTCCACCTCCACCTCTCACTATTCTACTCCTGTGAGTATAAATGTTTTAGTTTGTATGTTCATGCTTACGGTCATACCTAGTGGAGTATGAAAGTTTTATTCATGTATGGTATATATTTATCTTGTCTCACACATGCAATCTCTTCTCCTTTGTGCAGAATCAATCGGCGGCATCAAACGATCCTCATGCTTTAGCGAATCCTTCACCAAATCAGTATCATTGGCCATCTTGATGATGATACTTGTGGTTGTTAATGGTACATCTATTTGCAATTATGGTTGTAGATGATGGAGCACTTGGATTACTTGTGAACTTATTTGTGTTATATTGTGAGACATGTGGCGTTTGTGATATATATGTGACGTTTGTGATATATATGTGGTGTTGGTGATATATATGTGTTGTTGATGATATATATGTGATGTTGGTGATGTTTGTTATATATATATATTCTGTTTGTTTGGATTGGATGTAAAAAACAAATAAAAAAGACTGTTTTCAGTCACTTTGCCGAGTGTAATGGCTATGACACTCGGCAAAGTGACTACCTGGGAACATGCTTTGCCGAGTGCAAAGGCCATTGCACTCGGCAAAAATCATAGATTTGCCGAGTGCCACGTGCAAGGCACTCGGCAAAGGTCGCCTGTTTGCCGAGTGTCTTGCCGCTGGCACTCGGCACAGCGGCCACCTTTGTGCCGAGTGTCTGAGTCAACGGCGCTTGACAAAACGGCGACCTTTGCCGAGTGCTTGACCTTGACACTCGGCAAAGCCGCCATCACGGTGGCGCTCGCAGTCACGGCGACTTTTTTTTACCTAGTGTCAGATTAGCACTCGGCAAAGGCTTTGCCGAGTGCCCAATAAAGTGCACTCAACAAAGAGGTCTTTGCCGATAAACTGTTTACCGAGCGCCCTTTGCCGAGTGTAACACTCTACAAAGGCGTGTATATCAGCCTTTGCCGAGTGCCTGAGGCACTCGGTAAAGAAACTGAATCCGGTAGTGCTGGTTGGAGCTCAAGACCCTTTCAGGGCGTCCCAACCGCGTTTACAAATCGCTGGCTGACGTGAAGGTTAATAAAAGTAATTAAAAAGGTAAAAAAATCAGATTACGGCAAGCATATCAGAGATTTATAAAAAAATGGAGATGTGCGACATGAGCTTTCACGGGCGCCCCCTAGCGTGGTAGGTTTTCTAGTTTCTCTCTTATAATTTGGATAGGTGCTGCTCCGAGTTAGTGACCATCGCACCATGCTTTCTCTATTCATAAACTACATTTACACGTTATCAGTGATAAAAATCATGAAACATGCTTTATATTATCTATGTAATTAGATTTGTAGATTGCTTAATATATTTGTTGAAGCCACAAGCAATGTGCATCGCCGTAAGTATATGAGTAAAAATTTGTTACCCGGTGTAACGCACGGGCATTAATCTAGTTAATTTACATATGTTTATCTACAATCTACTTTGCTAATTTATTTGGACTTTTTTTGCTGATTTGCAGTAATATTTTTGGGTTTTGGATAATCCATTGGGTTTTGGGGATCCGCAGGTTTCGGTTTCGGGGATAGATTTTCACCCTACTTGGTGTTCGGGACGGGTTTGGGTTTCGGTTTTGGATGCCCAGAGACTTCACCCGAACCGAATCTGCCCCGTAGCCATCCTTAATGTCGACCGCGCCACGCACCCTCTCCCGCTTCCCACGCACATCCCATATGTACACCTCGATCTACTTTTAAAATATCTAGATGAAACACTTATAACATACAAAAAGGACGGATGACACACATGAAACATGCATCTGAAACACTTGAAAACTATTGCAAACATACGCAACTTATAGATAAAACACTTGGAATATATGTGAGAAACTTATGTAACATCGAGATAAAACATTTCAAACATACATCTGAAATAGTTAAAACATTGGTAACAGACGTTTTCAACATACCTCTGAAACACTTGCAACATGTGCAACATCTCGATCTATTTTTGCAACATTCATATGAAACACTTACAACATCCGGATGAAACATAGAAAAAACTTGAAACATACGCTCGTAACATGCGCTTTGAAACCAATGTCACCTTGCTAGTTGGACGAATGGATGCTCGTCGTTGCGGAGCTCGACGCCGGCGAGGAGGTCGGCATTAACGCATGAAGCTCGCCAGTGCAGCAGTGGGGCGGCACTCGTACGATTCTCAAACACCTGGTCGCGGCCCAGGCTCGCAGCCGTCGCATGGCCCTGTTGCTGCTACTTCCAGCACCGCAATCGTCAAGCGTTGTCTGCTCGCAGGGGATGGGGCGCGGTGCATCCGATGATGGGCTGCAGCGCAGTTGGGGGAAGGGCACGGCGCGACGCTGTGACGCATGGCGGGGCGCAGTGGGGAAGGAGGCATAGTGGGGCAAACGGATGAGCAGCCTAAAATGCTCAGCGATGCCACGAAAAGCGGATGAGCAAAATGGGGAATTTTTTTTAGTGGCGAGTTGCTGGAGGACTGGGAGCTGCGTCCGACAGGATGGACGCCCGTGGCTGAGCATTTCTGAAAGAGAATAGAAAAGAGAGAAATTAGAAAGAGAGAAAAAAGAGAGGCGCTATGGACATGTCACTCTTTTTAAGAGTGAGATGAAGTAGTTTTACCAACAGGTTTTTTCAAAATAGCTTCACAAAAGCCATAGCTAAAGCTGTTTTCATCGTAACTGAAGCTCTACCAAACGTGCTCTCGGGGGCAATATGGTCTCAAATGGCTTCATCATTCTAAAAAGATGCTTTTGTAAATAAAAAAAGTACTAAAATGCAATTAATAATAAGTTCGTCAAACAGTTGGCGATGTTGTGTATAGTGTAATAATAAATAAATAGAAAAAATTTGCATGTCATCCCTTTTTTAAGTGTTGCACCAAATTGGCTGGATGTCAAATAAACCAGCCTCAACCTATCATTCCCTGGCCCCTGGCCATATATATGGCCAGCTACGCATCTATTGCCTTGCCTCTGTTTACTGCCATATAGTTGCATTCCATTAAAGGCCATCAGATCTTCTAGAGAAGTTCCAGCCAGAAATTTCTGTTCATTTCTTTCACTTATGCGGTCAAGCCGTGCTGTGCGATGGAGTATTAAGGAGTTATACATCTAAAAGAGGTCGAGTGTTCTTCCATAACCAGTCGCGAGAATGGCCACTCAACAAAGGGGAAACCTGCAAACATTGTGGAAACTTTAGGAGGCCACTGATTTCAGTAAGATGAGATAACTTACTGGAGGAACTAGGAAGGCAATATTATGATGATCACAAAGCATAAACACATTCAGAGAAAATTTATGATGACTGACAAACTGTAAACTAGAAAGATCCCATAAAAACATAAAGAAGGGAGCCATTGTTTCGTCAAGCAAAATAACCATGCCCTCAGCGTAATCTTTGGTGTATAAATAAACCAGTGCCTCAAGGTCAACGATGTAGAAGCTCACCTTTTCCCAGACTTCTTCGTGGTAATCATTGACCCAATTGATCTCCGAAGGTGACAGCAAGGATGACTCAATAAGCTTGCTCTAAAGATGCAAAAAAAATTTATGAAATAATCAGTACTTCATGAATTATGTGTTCAGTACAAACAATAATGAGATACCAGCAGGGGGCTTTCTCAAACATATGGTCACATAGTAAGCACCACAAAAGGGCAGAAGATACCTATCCTTCATATATAATACTGAAACCTTACACCCTAGTCGCATTTACTGATTACTCAAACAGAAACAATCTAGCAGTACATCAATTGGATATATGTGACTAGTGCAAAGTGTCATCCATTGAAACATATCAATAAGATAATATTACATTCGTATGTACCTGAATCGGAACAAAAGTTAGTTTCTCAAAACCAAGGTATGAAATTCCACCAAACGAATTTGCCAGATTAAGCTCCTTTACCAGAAGTAAATTCTGCAGCATTCAATGAAAAAATTAGAAACAAAAATGGCTAATTGCAACTCTTAGTACAGTGGAAAAATCTACCTCGATACGAATGCCAAATGAATTGTCTTCATAATAACCAGGTTCGTTGCTGACAATCATGCCCTTCTGTAAGGCTGTCAAATTTCCATATCGATAGCTAATGCTCTGAGGGCCCTCGTGGACATTTAGTGCAGCTCCAACTCCATGGCCTGTGCCTGGATCAAGAACGAACTTGACAATGAACTTACATTGCACATTATATCTTCAATGGAAGACAAACCAATCCTTCTCTTTAGAGCAAATTATTTTATGTAGTTAAAAAAGGTACTACCATGTCTATAATCCAGTCCAATTTTCCACAGAGATGACCGTGCCAGAACATCTAGCACAAAGCCTGGAGTTCTCTCGGGGAACACTGCTTGATCTAGAGCTATGTGGCCCTGTCACAAGATTTTATGGTTTCCATCAGGCAGGAATATAAGTTGCTGCAAAACTAAATGTTACTAAAATGTATGCCCAAAATCATAACCAAATTGATTACCTGCAAAACTCTGGTGAAGCATTCCTTTTGCCTTGGGGAAGGCTCACCAAAATGCACTGTTCTTGTTATGTCAGTTGTTCCATCAATGTATTGAGCACCACTATCTAACAAAAACAGATTATCACTTCCAACAGAGCTGCAGCTCTCTGGGGTTGGTCTGTAGTGTATTATAGCACCATTTGCACCATAACCTGTGTGAGAAAATTGACTATCAGTTAGAAGTCAAGAGCTCTACAGTGTACACATCATAATTTGGGAAGAATTGCAGTTATGTAATCTATGAAATGTCTGCTTTCATCCCCTCGTTCAGCCTAAAAACATAGCTAATTATGCATCATAATAAAACATTAACATTAACACAAATTACAAAAATACAATGATTTTGATAAAGTCCTCAAACTACCATTGCCTTCATACAGATAAAAATTTACAAAATAGGCAAAAAAAAAAACGTTAAAGAAAACAGGATATTACATCCTAGCTAACCAGGACCATCTATCCTGTCATAAAGTGGCTCAAGATACGAAAAATATAGTCTGAAGGGCATATCTCCAGACATTGAGTCCAAAAGTACTGAACATAATACAAAGAATTATCATTATACTGATATATGAAAACATAAGATATTAGCCAACTAAAAAGTTTCTATGTGATTTTAATAGTATTTTCTTAAAGTACAAAACAAACAAATTATACCACTTATAGTGTTGAAGCTTGTCTCTATAAATCCATCTTGCTTTTGACGAAACTCAAGAAGCTTTTCAGCAATTTGTACCTCTGTAAGGGGCACACTTTTACAGATTTCCTCCTCTAGCCAGCACCAGAATTCTGCTAAAGCCGCAGCATCTCTACAAATGTGCCATGCGCCAGCAAAGAAATATAGCTGTCAAGTTGAATGAAAGTAAAGGAAGCGGTAATACAACACGAAAATGTGGACATAAGTCATGATAAGTAACGCTGGATACAGGGACGTGACCAGAGATATTATTTGAAACAATATCCACACGGCTGAAGAACACTTCAACTCCAAAAGTCACAAAATGATAACAAAATAATGTTTTCCATGCACAAATAAAAGCAGAGTCTATACAGTAAATAGAATGACAAGAACCACCAGTAATTATTCCAATAGATCACATACAGACTAGTTCCCGTTCATCAATAGATCAAGATATGTCGAAACTTTGCTGTTTTTCCCAACAGTCTAATAGCTAATGCAATATGTTTCATTACCGAGAGAAAATTTACTAATTTAGTAGTAAAATTCCTGCTGGGCTGCCATAGGGGCCTACATACCTTTTCCTTGGAAGAGCTTCACGAAATTAAAAAAAAAATTGAAATTTATTCAGGCAATTTTCAGAAGAGAAAAGAACACTGGTTCAAAAGCCCTTCAATACAATACCTTAGGTGTGAATTCTTCATTCCCTCAATTTCTGCATCATTTTTAACTGACTTGGCAAGTGCAACTGGTGAAACATTGTACACAGCACTTATGACTAAATTCTGCACACCAGGATCTCCAGTTATTGGGTCGTCTGAAGATGCTTCTTTCTCTCCAACTTTTTTCCCTGCTTTTCCTTTCCTTTTCAAGCGTCTGTCGCAACTTGATTTAAATGCAGTAATTATGGCTGCATTCACACTTGAAGAATCCAACCAGAGCTTTGCACCTTTCTCTGCCAGTCTTGACAAAGCAATCAATGTTTTAGTCGGCAGCAACATTATTATTGACTGTTAGTTTTGAATTTTGAAGTAAAGAAATCTGTTTTAATCGGCAGCACCATTACAAAAATTATGTTTTCCCTATTGAATTGTTTCAAGATCTGATTCTTTTTCCTCAAATACACAGGAGGGCTGCACATCATTTTATTAAAAAGAAACATACATATGGAACAACACACATATTAACGTCGATAGATAGATCTGAAAAGTTCACTAGTAAACCTGGACCCACAATTTATTTACCAAAAATATATTTACAAGAAAAGAACAGAAACTCCAGCACCTCCAGGGCAGGGAACCATTTGTACAGATGAGGCCAGAAGAAATCTAATTCACTAAATTTATGATGGAAGAACCATGAGCTCAATGGGACTATTAAATCAATATATTTTGTTTTTACCATGATGATTGTCTTGCTATAGAAACAAAGGACTACATCAACAATGAAACACAAAAGATATTTGAATCAAGACAAATTTTGTAAAGATTAATGCTTTTGCAAGATTTACCTTTCTACTTCAGAAATAATTGCTTCATATGGCTTAAGTTTTACACCAGTTTGCTCAAGGTGCTCCAGAACATCTTTAGAAACTTTGCTGCTATCTACAAATAGTGTAGCAGTGCTAACCTCCACAATGAGGTAGCTATAAAATACTGGTGAATGTGGGACATCACTTCCTCTCTGCATTTAAATGTGAGACGAACCTATCAGATTCATGAACAATGCTGCTATGCTTTCTTTGCAGTCGCTACTCGAGCTTTGAGTTCAGGCATGGCAGTTGATTAAGAACGATAAATTCTTTTCAACAGTTATTATAGCATAATAATCAACAAAAGAAAACAAACTCCCAAGTAGAACATTTCACTGGAAACTCAGCAAATGTTAACTATAAAAACCAGCTATGAACAAAAGAAATAATAAAACTAAGACAGTAATATTTGCTAAGAACATTTAAATATATGATGCTTTTGACTGAAAGCATGTGGAGATTGAGGGATTGTTCACATGTATGACCCAAATACACCAAAATGGATTTACAAATTGAACAAAAAAAATGAAAAGCACAGCATGGTTTTCAACAGCAATTCCACAATACTCATAAGAAACATATCAATCAAACAAATTGTAAAAGAACCAAGAATTTACCATGTTCAACAACCAAGCAACTTCATCAAGCATTGAAATTACCACAGCATCACACCCATTTTCAGCAAGTTGTGACCTAATGAAGGACAACTTTGATGGTACATCAATACCAGCATATTTGATGTCATGCACCCTAGTTGGTTCTTTTGGGGGATTTGGCCTTGCATCTCCCCATATCTCATCAACTAGGTTCATGCCCTGAACCAAAACTAACTCATGATTCTTATTGGCGATTGAATCCTTGAGTTCTTCAGCAGCATCAAATGAGAAAAGAAACTGCATCCTTCGAAAAAATGAAGGAAACCAGATTAGACTGAGCATACAATAAACATACATCTCCAGAAAAGGAACATATTAAATAAAAGGAAACACAAAATAAAAGTGAAAAACTGAAATCACAAAAAAAATATAACTCTTGATTGATTTGCCATCATCACACCATTTCCAAGAGGAACATACATATAACAAGCTTCTAGATAAAAAATGTAAGATTCTATAGAGTAAAAAGCAACAAGATCTCTACCTGAAAAAAAAAATCTACATGATTTCTTTATCAATAATAATTAATCGATGGCTTATTTATTATTGTTATTTCTTGAAAAGATAATTATATTTTAATAGATCCAAAAATCTAATAAAAGTAATGGAATCATGATGCCTAAAATTTCAATGGAATAAGCAGATAAGATAAAGAATTTCAATGTAGACAGTTTGTGATGGAGCAGATCCAAGGGAATGTACTGCAGTTCTCGTCATGTCTTATAAAATTTATGCTAATCACTATCACCTAATTGCAGCGTTGTTTGTGAGTTGTGACATTCACAAATCACGTTGTGGTGTGGTGACATCACCAAGAAAGAACTTAAACCCCAAACTACACACTTAATATGAGCATCAAATAAAGTGTATAAGCAATGCATCACTGAACCCACTACCCAGTATTAAATATATAAATTCTTGAATAACATATTAAAGAAAAACTCACCGGATCAATACCAACTCGGCAACCAGATGGTAAAACATCATTCAACCACTCACTAGTAGTTGGAATGCCATGATTCCCACTGCGCATGAGTGTCCAGTGATGGCCCAATTCCTTCTCTGCCTAGCAAGCAGAACAATTGATCATGAATCAATGACTGAAATAAATGTGGAAAGATATTAAATTTTGCAGCAAGTGAGAGTACCTGAAGAAAATAACGGCCATCAGTCCAGAGGGCAGCCTTGTTTTTTGTGACCACAGCTGTACCAGCACTGCCAGTGAACCCAGTCAGATAGGCGCGCCTCGTGAAGCATTCTGCAATGAATTCGCTCTGGAACAGTTGTGAATAAAATCATGTAAGTGGAGATTATATTTAATTCAATTTTGTCACTTCACTAAGTAATGCATTAAAAATTTTCTACATCATTTGCATTGGGCACCATTATTAGGACAACAGTTCACCACAGATGGGAAAACTCTGTATCATATGCAGTCACAAACTCACACTGAGCATAGGTATCATGATTTTCTAAACCTCTAGTTAAACTCAAAGCGAGTTTAAAAGCGGAATAAAGAAACCATATATGCTTCATGACTTCACTAGCAGTGGACATTGATGCTCTGGCTTCGGAATGGATGTGTCAAATTTTATTTGCAAGTGTTTGTGAATTATACATGAGACGATTGTCTGCTGCACTGTCAAGCAGATGCTGCTTTTTTATGAAAGTACATCATGACATAATTAGATGATTCAGAGCACACCTTGCTAGAAATTATATATCAAATGTACCAACTATTGTGTGCTTCTACTGATTTGTCAATAATCCACTATGTTTTGCAGGTACTTCAGAGAATGGGTGCATCAGTATCGTCATGTACATCCACCACAGTTGGAAACTACAGAGAAGTATCAGAGTATATTTATTTTAAATTAAAAGTAATCCTGATAGTTGCCCATACTGTACAAATACTTCGCAACCATAACACCTATCTATAATCTCAGTCAGGCCAATCTCAGATTTGCCACATCACTCCCACACATCACAGCAGACAAGCAACTCCGAAGGGCCCTGGCCTCAACAGCCCCTTTTTCACCAACCTGCTCATGACCGCCTCTCTCCTTCCCTATGCCCACCCCTCTGTCCAGTGGCGGAGGGAGGGAGGGGCTGAGGGGGGCCTGGCACCCCCCAACATGCCGGTGCCTCCACAGTGCTCCTTCCATAATTAGCTAGTTAATCATTCAATTAGCAAGGTAATAATGCTAATTAGTACTTTAATCGTTTATTTTTTCTAATAATCTAGGATTAGTCTTTCTATTGTCTTTTTTATTTCTTTTGTTTTTCCTATACGATACAATTCAATAGCTAGTTAACAAATATAGTTAGTGTTTTGCTTGTTTGTTCTCTCTTCATGTATCTCCAACTGCATCTATATTATTTAGGACTAGCCTTTATGTTCTCTTTCTTGTTTCCTTTGTTTCTATTATTACCGCGATATTTTCTGAAGTTAGAGACCTAGTGCTAATTAAATTTTGTTCACTTTTTCTTTGTAATAGTCACCAAAGTTTTTAGCTTTTATGTATATCGTAAAATAAACTTTTATTTAGATATTATCTATCCTATTGTCTTACATACATTTCATCATGTATGATTATTGTCGGCTTAAATGGCGGCCCCCTATGCTCAAATCCTAGCTCCGCCCCTGCCTCTTTCCTTATGCCCACCCCTCTGGCCCTCTGTGTCCCACGCCCCACGAACCCCTCTCCTTATCCTATCATCCCTTTGGAACATTACAAGTTTCCCAAAACTCCACAAGGCAGTAATGATCGCAAACATCAGAAGAGCAAAAGTTGTTATCCAGTAAGTCTCCCGGGGCTACACAAAGTACATCTTCAGAAGACAGGGCTAAGAGTGAGACATATTGCAACACGTTTGTCACACACAATGCAGTAATTCTCTACAAGAAGTGGGGATTGCCATGCATGTAGTGCCTAAATTCAATCATTTTTCCACAATTACACTAATATGATGAGTAATTATCCATTAGTTTTGTTCATCTGGGTATATCAAAATCAAATTAATCATATATAAGGTGGGACTAGGGAGAGGGCGGCCCGACCTGGTGGGCGTCCTGTGAGGGAACGATGTAAGCGTCAATGGAAACGTCGGGCCGCGCGAAGAGTCGACGAAGCGAACGGAGCTTCTCATCCCCGTCAGACGCGGAGTCCGCCGCAGCCCCGGAGGAGGAGGAGGAGAGGCCCCGGCGCTTGCGGAGCTCAGACGAGGAGAGGGCGACGACGCGTCCGTCCCCGCCCGATGAGCTGGCGAGGACGCGGAGGAGGGGAAACCGGCGGCGAAGGGAGAAGGGCGAGAGAGCGGGAGGGGGCCGGCGGGCGAGGAAGGCGGCGGCGGCGAGGGACGGGGAGAGGCGCGCGGCTTCGATCGCCATGAGCGAGCAGCCGAGAGAACTGCGTGGGGACTGCGGAGGACGAGGAGGTGTGAGGGAAGGGAGATAAGGCAGAACCGGCCCACAAGCCTCTAGCTTCCGGGCTGGGCCTCAACGCGCTCTCTCGATGCGAAAAATATCTGTTTGACTTCGAGGAACATGCGTCTCAAAAAAAAAACTTCGAAGAGCATTTTCTCAAAATAATATTATTTTCTATTAAAAATTACAAAAGTTGATGTTGTTAAAATTGTAAAATAAATTATAAAAATAGTGACCAATCAGGCACCGGAATGCCGATTGTTCACGAATGGGTAGTGTTCGTATGGAGGTATGGACTATGATGCCCCCTCCTATTAGCACACATAGCTAGCCCACCAACTAGTCTTGTCCTACCTTATTTGATTGTTATAGTGCAGAGAGTACTAATCATGCATATAGCACCAATTTTAATGGCACCATAGCATGTGAGCGATGCCTGGACTGGGCATGGTTTCTAGGTGAGAAACCAAATAGATCCTAATACATATTGTGTCTCGATGTCGCTCTCGCTTTTGTATTTTCTTCTATAACATTTGTGTTTTTGTGTTTTTGGATTCATAGATCAGTTAGGATTTTTAATCTAACCTTTTCACTCTAACATGAACAACACCAAACTAGACCCACCAAACTAATTAATAAAATAAACAATGCTCTTTAATTTCTCTCACCAACCCACTAGTCATCTCTTCTTGTCTGATCTCTTTTGTTGGCAACAATGGTCAACTTCGCAGCATGTTTTAATATAGAACCCAAGTTTTGCTTCAGTATATTGCACACATCTTATCTCTCTCTCTCTCTCTCTCTCTCTCTCTCTCTCTCTCTCTCTCTTCTTAGCACCACTAGAAAATGACACTCGAGCTGAGGTTTTATACTAATTAATTATGGTGACACATGAATAAAAAGTGATGATGTGGCAGTTAAGAGAAGAAGTAGATGAAATAAGTTTAGTCCTAATAAAACTTAGTTGGCATTGTTTCCTAGTGAAGGAAATCCAACAACAAGCCTACGCTGAGAACTCACTGCTCGTATGCATTTTATATCTTATATCTTTCAAATATAGAAGTAAATTAAACTATTTTTGTTTAACATGTTTATTCGCTAACATGACCCACGTGTTTGTATTCTAGCACTTAGTTTTGTTAGTACTATAACTGGCCACGTAGTTCATATGACACATTTAATTACGGCAATTTAACATTGTGCGAAATGAAATTATGTATTGAGAGGTACACTCAGAAATTTTTACCAGCAATAGTGAATATGATCAACCACCATATTTAGTTTGCACTATGTACCACGCACCATATTTTATTCACATCACATAAGTTGTTATGTGGTTGATGATCCTACCAGCAATGAGGCAGGCAGGCAGCCAATAGACCTATCATCCATTGAACTGCAGACAAGTGGCTTTGCTAATGCTCATGTTGCTCATATGGTAGCACTTATGGGCAATCTGGTAGCCAATATTATCGGCGGCTACCCTATGGATAGCAGACTACTAGCTAGATGTACAATTTATTTAATTTGAATTTCATACCTATTTTGTAACTTTTTGTTGATATTATTTTTAACAATCCTTGTTTGTGATATATTGGACTCAACTGGATTGAGCTTGGAAATGTAATGATCTATTGCCATATAATGCTATGGTGTTACCTATTAATTAAAATATATGCACTTTACATTATATTATTATTACAAATAAATTTACATTAATATAACAAACAAATGAGTACTCTCTCCGTCCAAAAAAAAACGCAATCCTACAATTCAAATTTTGTCCCAAAAAAATGCAATCCTACAAGCCTGGTGTCATCTCCTTCACACATTCCTACCTTTCTAAAATATTCCTGCACAAGTCAATTAACTATATACAAGCACATTTTGGTAATTTCGTTAGCTGCCTTAGTATACACGCTTGGTGCTACAATTGTGTTTTTTAGGATGGAGGGAGCACACATTAGTTTCCAGGGATATTATATTATGAACAATTCTAGAATAACCCTCTCTTTCAAGAATTTCTTTTCAGCCCGTTAGCCAAAATGGTTTTATCAAGAAAAATCAATTCCACCAAAGAATCAGGTGCTAGAGGTGGAGAATAAGAGGTGGAGCTCTACCAAACTAGTACTTATTATTATGTGACTGTAGGGAGTTAACTATATGTCCCCTAAAAATAGTGAACAATGTATGCAATTCTTATACATAAGTGCCAATAAATAGAGGTATAGACTATAGTACATCACCAAAATGTAAGGAGTTGTCACACCCGATTTTAAGGATAAAATGGGATGCAAAATCTTATGTGTTCCTAGACATCAGTCACACACATAAGCCGATAAATTATAAATAGTATCATCACAAGTGTTTATTACATCACGAATAATAAGACAGAGTCTTCACATAAATATAGCGGAAGTATAAAAATAAATCTCTCGTGGAAGCTCCATATCACAGGGACGTCAACTAGTTGACCACAAGTCTAGTAATCCTCAGGATAGTCGTCATTACCATAGCCATCCGGAATTTTTATCCAAATAATAAAAATAAACAAGCGTAAGTACATGTCGTACTCAACAAGTGTAACAAGGGGTTCATGAGGCTCAAAAGGCTTGACACAGGTTTAACATCATTCAACTTTTAGTTGTCACAATTTTAGCATAAGAGTAGCAACAAGTTGTTTTAATCCTATAGTAAACACATGATCAATGTAAACATGAATAATGAATAGCATAAACGGATAATTCTTAGTAATCATCTATTCCATAAGGGTCCAAGGCCACTCGTGACCATGAGCATGGCTGATATACCAGTTTTACACTCTGTAGAGGTTGTACACTTTCACTGTGAGTCATGATACCCATATGCCCGGGTTAATTACTCCCAAAACACTTCCAAGGTGAGCAGGCATGGGTCACTATGAAGCCTTTCAAAGGTTCGTCTAACAAGTTAGGATCATTAGATTCACTCGGCAAACAGATGTAGAACACCCCCTTCCCGATGGCACAATGACGCGCAGCCTATACTCAAGAGTACAGAGGCCGCACTATACCTAATTTGTCAAGCTATTCTTACGCTAATAAAGGTAACCTCTAACAAGGTAGAAAATATCCTCATACTTAGCTAAAGCCAGTGCCATATAGCCCTCACAGCTGTACTGTAAGCCCCAGATGTCCGCTTACAGATAAGTCCATCGGAAGAGGAATCTGAAGCATTTAGAAAGTAGCTAAACACTTCAGCCCCCTGTTTCCAAGTTGTTAAAAAGTCATATTTTAATGTTTATTGCATATACCATTAGTCAAGGTACAAGATCATGGTTTAATTGAGCACTAGCAAAGCTACCCAATGTATATCCCATAGGAGACAAGGTATAAGTATAATTCTAGAGAATCCCTATCAAGGTAACACATGCAATATAAATTAAATGTATTAAAGTTGATAGGAAACAAGGATGATCTCATGCTATACTTGTCTTGAACAAAGTGCTCCTGCTGATCCTGCTCGTCAAAGTAATACTCCTGGTCACCAAAGAATTGCTCACCGTCTATACTCAATAATCACAACAACATACAAGCATCCAGAAACAATCATGCATAGCAAACAAAAGCTATAGATTAGAACAGTACACCAATAGCATAAAATCAAGATTAAAAGTTTGTAAAACGAATCTACGTCTCGCTATGAACACATAGATGTAAAGATCACAAAATTCGGAGCTAAAACGAAGAAGTTATGAATTAAACAAGATTTCCCTTAGTAAAATAATATATTAAATCTACCTTGAATTTTAAAAGTTGAAAACATACTTAACAGTAATATAAACATGTAGATTACTCAATTACGAACCTAACGCAACTTGAACGGATCAAATTGGAATTAAAACGAAGATTTTATGGCCTACAGAAGGTAGTGGCAGTTTTGTAAATAGATAAAACTTAATTTTTGAATTTAAATAAATAAAATCGGATTTTAAACCGAGCCAGGGACTGCGGATATAATTTAAAGAAAAGACAGGGGCTCTTTAGAATAAGTGAAGGGACGGCGGGTTAAGATCCAAATAATTATAAGGGCCTTTTTGCAAAACGCCACGCGAAGGGGTATCTTAAGATCTGGACCGTTGGATCGGAATCGGATGGCGTAGATCAGATCGGAGGAGAGGGGAAATGGCCGGCGAGGATGGCGGTGAGCCCTGATGGCGGCGCCATGGTCGGAGATGGGCGATGCTCATATAATACGGTCTACGGACCATGAAACAACAAATCAAGGGCGCCGGGAGAGAGAGAGAGAGAGAAGATGACGGCGAGCTCGGCTAGGTAGGTTACCTCGGCGTGAAGCGAATGAGAGTGGCGTGGTGCTCGGTGAGGCAGGCGGTGATGGCGGCAGTGCTAGGGTTGCGGTGACTGGCGCAACGCGAGGGCAACGGCTGGCGCTTTAGGGTCAGGTGAGGGCGGCGCAACGCAGGGGCGCTATTTATGGGCGGCTTCGGCGTGCGGGTCAAGCCAGGCGTGGCGGAGTCGGGGTGGAGGCGGAATCAGCGGCGGTGAGGACTCTGGCTCGGACACGAGCGGAGGAAGAGGAAGGCCCTGACATGCGGGCCCAAGCTGACAGCGAGAGGAGAGAGGGGAGAGCGCGAGCGTGGCTGCGCGGCTTGCTGGGAGGAGCGAGAGGAGAAGAAACGGCCGCGCGAAAAAGCAGGCCAACGTGGGGAACCAGGCCGAGCGGAATGGCTGCTCGGGCCAAAATCAAGAGAGGGGAGAAAAATAATAAAACTCATTTTCTATTTTCTTAACACATTTTCAAATCCAATTTAAACTCAAATTCAAATTTCTTTGCAAATTCCAATCAAACCAAAGCATTACAAAATAAAGATGTACCAGCATGGATGCACATACATGTATGTAGACCTATATTTAATTTTATTTTTAACAAAGTTATTATTTTCCTAAATTTAAATGCTCACAAAATGCATAATTAAATCATTTTCTCCTATTTTAAAACCATGCAAAATTTAGGGTGTTACAGACAAGATATGGGCTCTAGAAGAAATCAAGGCTAGACAAAGGTCTAGTGATAGGAATATTTTAGAGGGAAATAGAAACATAGCTTATTTTCAAGCTGTGGCTAACCAAAGGAGTAGGAAAAAAGAATTGAAGTATTAGAAGGACCTAATGGTTTAGTAGAAGACCAGAAAGGTATGTTAGACATAGCTGTTGATTTTTATAAGAAACTTTTTGCTAGAGAGGAAAGAGGTAGTGTTAGATTAGCAAATGATTTTTGGCAGCCTGAGGATCTGATCACTAGTGAGGAAAATGATCTCCTGACTATGCCGTTTACTGAAAAGGAAATCAAAGAGGTAGTTTCTAGTTGTTATGCTGATGGAGCTCCGGGCCCTGATGGGGTGTCTTTTATGTTTTATCAACATTATTGGGATATAGTTAAGGCAGATTTGTTATCCATGTTCAATAACTTCCACCAGGGTAAACTGGACCTACATCACCTTAACTTCACTTTGATTACTTTGATACCAAAAGAAGAAGGGGCTAGACCTATGAAAAAATTTAGGCCTATTAGTTTGATTAATTGTAGTTTTAAGATTTTTTCAAAAGCTTTGACTATGAGACTTGGGAAAGTAATTGATAGGTTAGTGTCCCAACAGCCAAGTGCTTTCATCCAAGGTAGATATATACTGGAAAGTGTAGTAATTGCTCATGAATTAGTTCATAGTGTTCACAAAGATAAGGAACCAGGATGTATCATTAAGCTAGATTATGAGAAAGTGTACAATAGGGTCAGCTGGGAATGTTTGTTTGAAATCTTAGAATCAAGATGTTTCAACTCTTGCTGGATTAGACGGATTGAGTTGATAATTAAGCAGGGCTCTGTAGGAGTAACGCTTAATGGGTAGGAGAGTAAATTCTTTGGAACAGGCAAAGGTTTAAGACAATGGGACCCGCTGTCTCCTTTACTGTTCAATTTGTTTGGTGATGTTCTAACTAGGATGTTAGTCAAAGGAGCCAATCAGTGGCTTGTAAGAGGTCTGGGGGCCTCCTTTAGAGATGGGGGCATCATTTCCTTACAATATGCCGATGATACTATCCTGTTCTCTAATACGGATTTAAACAACTTGATTAATTTGAAAGGGATTATGATGTGGTTTGAGAGATTATCTGGGATGGGGGTCAATTTCCATAAGAGTGAAATAATTGTCATGAACTTGTCAGATGTGGCAGCTCATGACATCTCCCACCTTTTTGATTGCCCGCTAGGTAATTTCCCGTTGAAATACCTAGGAGTTCCGTTGCATTACGAAAACCTGAGAAGAGAGGATATACAACCACTTGTAGACAAGATGCTTAAGAGGATAGCAGGATGGAGAGGCAAGTTACTTTCTTATGCAGCAAAAGTTGTGTTGATTAAGGCGTGTTTGACTAGTATACCCATATATCTAATGTCTTTCATAAAATTCCCTAAGTGGGCAATTAGAATCATCAATACACATCTGGCAAATTGCCTATGGAATGATAATGCTGAGGCACACAAGATTCATTTAGTTAAATGGGATAGTGTAGCAATGCTTAAAGATTTTGGAGGTCTAGGGATACCAAATTTAAGAGACTTGAATATAAGCTTATTAGCATCCTGGATTAAGAGATACAACATAGATAGACATAGACTATGGAGGCAGTACATTGATTTTAAATATGATACTGATAGACCCAACATTTTCTGTAGATCTACTAATGGAGCTTCCTAGTTTTTTTGAAGGTGTGATGTGGGCTGCCGCAGTAGCAAAGTTAGGTTTTAGATGGAAGATAGGAGATGGGAAAAAAGTTAAATTTTGGGAGGACAATTGGTTGGGTCCTTCTAGCCTAGCTATCCAATTCTGGGAAGTTTATGTATTAGTGCAGGAGAAATCTGGGACTGTTGCTGATCTATGGGATGTGAGTGATTTGAAATGTACCTTTAGAAGGGGCTTTGACCAAAGACTGATGAACCTATGGTTCGAAATTGTTCAGTTAGCTTCAACCATCTCTTTTACTGAGGATGAGGATGCCTTAGTCTGGCAGTTTAACTCAAATGGCATTTAGTCCTCTCAGTCGTTATATAGGATTATTAACTTTAGAGGTATCCTCCCTGTTTTTGTCCCTGCAGTTTGGCATTTAAAAGTTCCACCTAGGGTGCAGTTCTTTCTTTGGTTGCTTTCAAAAAATAAGAATCTGACAAGAGATAACCTGAATATTAGGAAAAAACTAGATGACTTGACCTGTCGCTTTTGTAAAGAAAATGAATCACTGCAGCACTTGTTTTTTGAATGTGCAGTTGCAAAGCAGATGTGGCTCTGTTTTTCAGAAGTTTGTGATAGAGAATTAGGACAAAACTTTCTGTCAATTGGACAGATGTGGTTGAGCAATAAAAAGTTTGTTGTTTGCAACTCTTTTTGTGCTGCAGCCCTGTGGGGGCTATGGAAACTAAGGAATAATATCTGTTTTCTGGGAGAATCTTGGAAGGACCTCAAGATTTTGCTTTTGAGAATTGCAGCTATGCTGCATACCTGGGTGATTGTATGTCCTCAAGCAAAGAAACTGGAATTCTCTGGGAGACTGGAGAAGTTGAAAAACATTGCCTCAAGGCTGCCAAGTTTAACTGGGTGAATCAAGTGAAAGATAGCTGGGACTCCTTCATGTTTCGGCAAGCTCATAACTAGGATGATCTTCCACTGCCTGAGGAAGTGAAGAAGAAGCTAAGCACTAAGGCTGAAACTGTTGGATATAATATGGGCTTGGCCCATATAATATTTAATAAATCAAATAAAACTCTATGGTGCGTAACATTAAGTGTTGTATGGTTTAATACCATATGGGATTTTGACTGAACGTTGACTGAGCTTATATGGTTGGAAATTATTCATCTAAATTGAGAAGCTGAGAAAAGGATAAAGGCGTGCCACACGCGCGCGCGCGCCGCCGCCGCCGTCGGCCAGGGCGAGGCCGTGGCAGGCAGCCGGGCGGCGAGCGAGCGGGCGGGCGTGGTCAATCTTTTGACACTTAATCCACATAATCACGGGGGTTACTCCCTTTGATGGTGGAGGCGAACTGATTGCGTCAGTTACCGTCCTTTCCGCTTTCGTTTCTCCGTCTCCTGGGATTCTCCGCTGCCTCTCTCCCTTCCCCTCGAAGCCATATATCCGTAGTCCTCCGTCAGTCCAGATCTCCGTCTTCTGCAACCACTCCCGAGAGAAACCACATCTCAGCAGCCTTCTGGCTTCCCCGTCCCGTACCTCTGCGCGCACGGAGCAGCGGGAGAGCAGGTGCCTCCGGAACCCTCGCCCACTTGAGAACCTTACACGGGGTGTGCCACGATTAGGTTTTTGGGGAGCGATCCGCAACTGCTCGTCCACGTACGTCTTCTTCCTGGTGGTGATCCCGTCCTCTTCCTGGTGATTGCCTGCGGAACATCAAGGCGTCTTCTTCCTGGTGACCCGTTCGTGGGACTGCACTGCGAACATCGTTCTGCACCAACTGTGGTTCGCGACTTCGAGCAATGCACTATGTCGACTAGTGCGAATAGAGCCTCTGATGCCCTCGGCATGGGACCCTCCGTTGGGTACAGTCTAATCTTTCTGATTACTGTAATCTGTGCTTTTACTGTATCTATATGTATGTCATCTCTACATGCTGTAGCGTTCATTAGAGATATACACATGCACATATATGCCATCACGAACCTGCTGATGTTATTTTTCTAGATAAAACTGATAATGAAAATGCCTAAATTTCTAACAATCCAAAAACCTAATCTTAGGTAATTTTCTGTTAATGGTTTTGCTGCTGCTTTGTAGCCAAATAATTTTGATGGCAAGAATTTCATGATATGGCGTGCCAAGATGGTATTGTGGTTGACTGCGATAAACTTCTATCACGCCGCACAGGGAAAGCCTGAACAGTTTACTCCTAAGGAGGAGAAAAAGTTCTTGGCTGCCGATAACCTGTTTCGAGGCGCCGTGATCAGTGCACTTCATCCCAAGTATGAGAAAAACTACATATCTTGCACATCAGGCAAAGAGTTATGGGATGATCTTGAGGCAAAGTTTGGAGTTTCTGATGCTGGCAGTGAGCTGTACCTTATGGAGCAGCTATTGAAAGGTCCTAATGGCTAGAGGGGGGGGGGTGAATAGCCTAATAAAAATTTCTACAACAACACTTAACAAAATGGTTAGACAATTATGAGGCGAAGTAAGTGTTGCACTAGCCTACTCAAAAGGCAAGCCACCTATCACAATTCTAGTTTAGATAGTGTCTATTCACACAATAGCTATGACACTACTCTATGTTAGTGTGCTCTCAAAGGCTAACTAAAGAGCCACACCAACCAAGCATGCAAGCTCTTATAACTAGCTACACTAAAGAGCTTGACAACTAGTTTGCGGTAATATAAAGAGAGTGATCAAGAAGATTATACCGCCGCGTAGATGAAGGAACCAATCAATCACAAGGATGAATAACAATGAAGACCAATCACCTTGGAATCAATGATGAACACAATGATTTTTTACCGAGGTTCACTTACTTGCCGGCAAGCTAGTCCTTGTTGTGGCGATTCACTCACTTAGAGGTTCACGCGCTAATTGGCTTCACACGCCAAACCCTTAATAGGGTGCCGCACAACCAACACAAGATGAGGATCACACAATCCACAAGCAATCCACTAGAGTACCTTTTGGCTCTCCGCCGGGGAAAGGTCAAGAACCCCTCACAATTACTACGATCGGAGCCTGAGACAATCACCACCCTCCGCTCAATGATCCTTGCTGCTCCAAGCCGTCTAGGTGGCGGCAACCACCAAGAGTAACAAGCGAAACCCGTAGCGAAACACGAACACCAAATGCCTCTAAATGCAAACACTCAAGCAATGCACTTGGATTCACTCCCAATCTCACAAAGATGATGAATCAATGATGGAGATGAGTGGGAGGGCTTTGGCTAAGCTCACAAGGTTGCTATGTCAATGAAAATGGCCAAAGGTGTGAGCTTGAACCAGCCATGGGGCTTAAATAGAAGCCCCCACGAAATAGAGCCATTGTACCCCTTCACTGGGTACAGCGTGGGGTGACCGGACGCTCCGGTCCGATCGACCGGACTCAGGACCCAACGTCCGGTCGCTCGATGTCAGCCACGTGTCACAATGTGTTCAACAGGAGTCATCTAATCTCAACGGTCATCTGTTGACTGGACGCTCCGCTACAACTGACCAGACTCTGAGCCTCTAGTATCCGGTCATTTCTAGTAAGGTTCTAGAAACGTATTTTGCTGACCGGACTCATCCGGTCATGCTTGACCAGACCCTGCTAGCGTCCGGTCAAATGACGTCTCCTCTGTGCGCCTCACATCAGCATATGTCAGCACTGACCGGACGCACCCTGTCAGCATTCGGTCTCAGAGCGACCGAGCGTTCGGTCATTTGACCGACGCCGGCGTCTTCGCTGTTACACCTGACCAGATGCGCCGGTCCAACCAAGGCCAGCGTCTGGTCACTTCCAGTGACCTCCATCTTTTCTATTTAGGGCACCGGTGGCACCGTCGGACTGTTCGCACTCTATGGGCGGACACTCCGCTGGTGGAGTTACTTACCCTTGCACCTAAACTTCACCACCCTTGATCAAATGTGCCAACCACCAAGTGTATCACCTTGTGCACATGTGTTAGCGTATTTTCACAAACCTTTTCAAGGGTGTTAGCACTCCACTAGATCCTAAATGCATATGCAATGAGGTAGAGCATCTAGTGGCACTTTGATAACTGCATTCCGATATGAGTTTCACCCCTCTTAATAGTACGGCTATCAAATCTAAATGTGATCACACTCACTAAGTGTCTTGATCACCAAAACAAAATAGCTCCTATGGTTTATACCTTTGCCTTGAGCTTTTTGTTTTTCTCTTTCTTCTTTCCAAGTCCAAGCACTTGATCATCACCATGGCGTCACCATCTTTATGTCATGATCTTCATTTGCTTCACCACTTGGAATGTGCTACCTATCTCATGATCACTTCATAAACTAGGTTAGCACTTAGGGTTTCATCAATTCACCAAAACCAAACTAGAGCTTTCAGCTGTATGACTACAAAATGGATGAAAACCATTCTATGGTCGAACAGGCTCATGAGATACATGCACTAACAAAGGAACTAGAACATTTCCCATGTTTGTTGCCCGACAAGTTTGTGGCCGACGGTATAATCACTAAGTTGCCACCTTCTTGGAGGGATTTTGCTACTTCTCTAAAACACAAGAGACAAGAGTTTAGCATGGCTCAGCTTATTGGATCTCTTGATGTTGAGGAGAGGGCGAGAGCAAAAGACAACCGTGAAAAAGGAGTTGAGTCTTCAGCTGCCAATATGGTGCAGAAGGAAAACTCATTTGCATCTCATAATAAAAAGAAGAAGAACATGCAAGAGAACAATAATGCAAAGCCTAAGCAAACTGCATAGTTCAAGAAGAAAAACAATAAGAAAGGTGGAGGTTGCTTTGTTTGCGTTAGTGATGAGCATTGGGCAAGTGCGTGCCCAGACCGCAAATACAAGCAAGAAAAGAAATAAGCAAACGTGGTTATTAGCGAGACTGGAGGAGGAACATCTAGGTATGGTAATTCTTTACCCTTTGTTCTTTCAATTTGTCTTTTACTTGAGTGGTGGATGGACAGTGGTGCTAATATTCATGTGTGTGCTGATGTTTCTTTATTTACTTCCTATCAGGCCGGCAGGACTAGAGCCTTACTGATGGGAAGCGGTTCGCATGCGCATGTTCTTAGTGCTGGTATGGTTGTTCTGAAGTTTACTTCGGGAAAGACGGTGCTATTAAAGAATGTGCAGCATGTCCCCTCCATCAAGAAGAATCTTGTTAGCGCTTCTCAGATGTGTCGCGATGGCTTTAAAATTATACTTGAGTCTAATAAATGTGTTATGTCGAGACATGGAACATTTGTTGGAAAAGGTTATGATTGCGGAGGCTTGTTCTGCTTATCTTTGCTTGATGACGTGTGTAATAAAGTGGTGAACAATGTTAATGTTTCGGATGAGTCGAATATATGGCATTCACGACTTTGTCACATTAATTTTGGCTGTCTCACGCGGCTTGCAAATCTGAATTTAATCTTGAAATTTAACTTAGTCGAAGATTCTAAGTGCCAGGTGTGTGTGCAATCGAAGCAACCACGCCAGCCTCACAAGGCTGCCGAAGCGAGGAACTTGGCACCATTAGAACTCGTTCATTCTGATTTATATGAAATGAATGGCGAATTGACTAAAGGCGGTAGACGATACTTCATGACATTTATAGATGATTGTACTAGATTTTGCTATGTGTATTTATTAAAAACTAAAGATGAAGCGTTGCATTATTTTAAAGTCTATAAAGCTGAGGTAGAAAATCAACTTGAGAAGAAAATCAAGTGTTTGCGGTCCGATCGCGGGGGAGAATATTTCTCAAATGAATCTTCTGAGTTTTGCGTGGTGCATGGAATTATTCATGAGAGGATGCCACCATACTCACCATAGTCCAATGAGATTGCAGAGAGAAAGAACCACACTCTAACTAATTTGGTAAATGCCATGTTAGAGACTGCGGGACTATCTAAGGAATGGTGGGGTGCGGCTATATTGACAGCATGTCATGTCCAGAATAAAGTGCCCACAAAGAACAAAGAAATTACACCATTCGAGGAATGGAAGAAGAAGAGATTAAATCTCTCTTACCTGCGAACTTGGGGTTGTTTGGCAAAGGTGAATGTGCCAATAAACAAAAAGCGAAAGCTTGGACCTAAGACTGTTGATTGTGTCTTTCTTGGTTATGCTATTCACAGCGTGGGTTATAGACTTTTAATCATAGACTCTAGTGTTCCTGAGATGACTGTTGATACAATCATAGAATCTATAGACGCTACATTTTTTTAAAATGAGTTTCCCATGAAAAATGCACCTAGCACGACTAGTCATGAATTTATAATTCCCCATGAGCATGAAAATTTTATTCTGATAGAACAAACTAAGGAACCCTATCTGCAAAATCCTGAGGAGGATGACACTATAGTCACAAGGAAAAGTAAGAGACAGAGGACTACAAAGTCTTTTGGTGATGACTATATTGTGTACCTTGTGGATGACACACCAACGACCATTGAAGAGGCACATTCCTCTCCCAATGCTTACTTATGGAAGGAAGCAGTATGGAGTGAGATGGATTCTATTATGTCTAATGGAACTTGGGAAATTGTTGATCGTCCATATGGGTGCAAATGGGTGTTCAAGAAAAAGCTTAGGCCTGATGGTACTATCGAGAGGTACAAGGCAAGGCTTGTGGCTAAGGGCTATACTCAAAAGGAAGGTGAGGATTTCTTTGATACTTATTCACCGGTTGCCCAATTGACCATAATTCGAGTTTTGCTTTCCCTAGCAGCCTCTTATGGTCTTATCGTTCATCAAATGGACGTTAAGACAACTTTACTAAATGGAGAGTTAGAGGAGGAGATCTATATGGATCAGCCGGATGGGTTTGTAGCAAATGGTCAAGAAGGCAAGGTGTGTAAATTATTAAAGTCATTATATGGCCTGAAACAAGCTCCTAAGCGGTGGCATGAGAAGTTCGACATAACTTTAACATCTGCTGGCTTTGTTGTGAATGAAGCTGACAAATGTGTGTACTATTGGTATGGTGGGGGTGAAGGAGTCATTTTGTGCTTATATGTTGATGACATACTGATCTTTGGATCCAGCCTCAAAGTGATCGAGGAGGTGAAGGAATTTTTAACTAATAATTTTGAGATGAAAGATTTGGGAGAGGCTGATGTTATTCTTAATATCAAGCTTCTAAGAGAAGGTGATGGTGGGGTAACTCTATTACAATCCCACTATGTGGAAAAGGTGCTGAGTCGCTTTGGGTTTAGTGACTGTGCACCTGCTCCTACACCTTATGACCCTAGTGTGCTATTGAGGAAAAAATCGGAGAATAGCAATGGATCAGTTGAGATATTCCTAGATCATTGGTTCGCTCATGTATCTTGCTAGTGCAACAAGGCCTGACATCTCTTTTGCTATGTGCAAGATGAGCCGGTTTGTGTCAAACCCGGGAGATGATCACTAGCGTGCTCTTGAGAGAGTGATGCGCTATCTAAAAGGCACCATGAGCTACGATATTCGTTATACCGGACATCCAAAGGTGTTGGAAGGCTATTGTGATGCCAACCGGATCTCTGGTGCTGATGAACTTTGTGCCACAAGTGGATATGTGTTTTCGTTTGGAGGTGGCGCTGTTTTTTAGAAGTCTTGCAAGCAGACTATCTTAACGAAGTCTACAATGGAAGCAGAACTCACAACATTAGACACTGCTGGCTCTAAGGCTAAGTGGCTTCATGATCTCCTTATGGATTTACCGGTTGTTGAAAAACCCATACCGGCTATTTCTATGAACTGTGATAACCAGACTGTAATTACGAAGGTTAACAGTTCTAAGGATAACATAAAGTCCACAAGGCATGTTAAGAGACGATTAAAATCTATCAGAAAATTGAGAAACTTCAGAGTAATAGCGTTGGACTATGTTCACATGTCTAACAATCTGGCAGATCAGTTCACTAAGGGTCTGTCATGCAATATGATAGAAAGTGCATCGAGAGAAATGGGTTTGAGACCCACTTGAAATTTACTATAGTGGTAACCTATTCTATGTGATCGGAGATCCCGTGAAGTAGAATGGTGAAACAAGCTAGTAGTAAATTGTGAGGAAAGATCCTTGGTAAGACTCATTTCTGATACATATCTTTTCTATCTGTAAGGCAGGTTGGTTTTTACCTTAATGTGTTCCAAGCGGCTTACTAAAGCAAAGATGTTGTCCTACAGAACATCTTTTGAGGAGCACACCTATATGAGTCAGGCTGCTAGTCATAGTCTATGAGATTTGGGTGATCTCTAAATACTCATGAAAGGCACTGGAGTATGACTTATATGCTTTAAATAGAGGGGATGTCTTTTGCAGCCAAGTATCAGCTAAGAACTTTAGTGACATTCACCTCACACAAAACTGACAATTCAAGGCTTAGTCCATTGTTCAGTTCTGACTGAGTGAAACTATTACTCTAGATGGATGTTCAACTTAACAGTCTTCATCGAAACACTGGTATATAAAAGAAATATGGTTCTGAGACTACTTTGTTACAAACCCTAGAGTTTGGTGGGGATTGTTGGATATAATATGGGCTTGGCCCATATAATATTTAATAAATCAAATAAAACTCTATGGTGCGTAACATTAAGTGTTGTATGGTTTAATACCATATGGGATTTTGATTGAACGTTGACTCAGCTTATATGGTTGGAAATTATTCATCTAAATTGAGAAGTTGAGAAAAGGATAAAGGCGTGCCACGCGCGCGCGCCGCCGGCCGGGCCGTGGCCGTGGCCGTGGCGAGGCGAGCCGGGCGGCGCACGGGCGGGCGTGGTCAGTCTTTTGCCACTTAATCCACATAATCACGGGGGTTACTCCCTTTGATGGTGGAGGCGAACTGATTACGTCAGTTACCGTCCTTTCCACTTCTGTTTCTCCGTCTCCTGGCATTCTCTGCTGCCTCACTCCCTTCCCGTCGCAGCCATATACCCGTAGTCCTCCGTCAGTCTAGATCTCTGTCTTCTGCAACCACTCCCGAGAGAAACCACATCTCAGCAGCCTTCTGGCTTCCCCGTCCCGTACCTCTGCGCGCATGGAGCAGCGGGAGAGCAGGTGCCTCTGGAACCCTCGCCCGCTTGAGAACCTTGCACGGGGTGTGCAGCGATTAGGTTTTTGGGGAACGATCCACGACTGCTCGTCCACATACGTCTTCTTCCTGGTGGTGATCCCGTCCTCTTCCTGGTGATTGCCTGCGGAACATCAAGGCGTCTTCTTCCTGGTGATCCGTTCGTTGGACTGCACTGCGAACATCGTCCTGCACCGACTGTGGTCCACGACTTCGAGCAACGCACTATGTCGACTAGTGCGAATGGAGCCTCCGATGCCCTCGGCATGGGACCCTCCACTGGGTACAGTCTAATCTTTCTGATTACTGTAATCTGTGCTTTTACTGTATCTATCCGTATGTCATCTCCGCATGCTGTAGTGTTCGTTAGAGATATACACATACACATATATGCTGTTACGAACCTGCTGATGTTATTTTTCTGGATTAAACTGATAATGAAAATACCTAAATTTCTAACAGAAACTGCAGGGAGTGGAAGAGCCTGGGTCAGCCTCGACCTGGGAAAAGAGAACTGAGATGCTTCATAGCCTTGAAGTTTCGGTGGTGTATATACTTGAGGCTCTGATCTAGGAGTGGTGCTTACGTTCTGTCTATAATAGGGGTACCCGTTTTTGGGATTGTCTGCTTAGGTTCGTTTTCTGTAAGGTGGTCTAGTCTGTGATGAGGAAACTGGTGTGAGGTTTCGTTAGAGAACTGTTTTGATGGGTGAGATCCACCTGAATGTTGTAACCTGGATGCTTTGGCCTTTGCTAATGCTAAGACAGGGGCCATGCCCTCAAATTCTAAAAAAAATAACTACGAAGTCACACGACTCCGCAAATTATTCAAATATAAATATCTAGCTAATGCATCTCCCAACCCAGCATCCCACCAATCTTCCTCTGAGCCTGGAGGCTTGCATGGTTTGGTGCCTCGCCTAGAACTCAGTCTTAAACTTCAGTTGAAGCGCATTGCCATAGTTGATTTATCACAATGATGGCGCCAGTATAGTGGCAGCATTCTTAAGATAAACCACCAGCGTAAATATTACACATGTGGTTCTTAAGCGACGTCAGTGGAGTTCGCTTATTTTTAATGGCCTTCCGCACTAGCACTTCGTAAGAACACAAATAAATTGAATAACTACCACCAGTATAAATGTTTCTGTACTAGTGGAGTGGATCCTGCGCCTTGTGGAGAGGCGGTGTCGTAGACACCGATGCAGCTGCCGTGGTGCCAGATCTGCCCCAGATAGCCTCAAGGATATACTTGGCCATGCAGCCCGAGGCACGACGTGGTGCCAGATCTGCCCCAGATAGCCTCAAGGATATACTTGGCCATGCAGCCCGAGGCACGACGGCACGGCACGAAGCCCACTTTTTTAGCCCGACACAAGCACGGCACGGCCCGGTGACATGCGGGCCCGGGCTGGCTTGACCCGAGGCAGTAGGCCGTGCCTGGGCTGTTGCTCAGGCCCGTGGGCTGGCACGACACGGCCTGGCCCAGCGCGCTGCGCAGCCCAGCGCGTGGCGTCCCCGCTTCCCCCCTCGGCCCCTCCTCATATAAAAACTCACGCCGCGGCAGCGGCGTCTCACATCCGAAACCCTAGCTCATTTCACTCACTCGCCTGTCGCCTCGCCTCGCAGTCTCGCTCTCGGCTTCGTCCTCCCCGACTCCGGTGAGGTGACCTCGATGATCAGCCTGCCGCCGGTGAGCTGCTCCCTACTCCTCCTACCTGATCCCCTCCCTGCTCCCTCTCCACGTCTCCCTTCTCCCTATCCCTATCTCCCCTCTAGATCTCGGTGACCATGTGAGTTCGTGTCCCATCTGCCCCTCCTCCGCCGCTCGCCGTCCTTCTAACTGGTGTGTTATCTTCTCTGGGTGGCCCTCGTCTTCTTCGGCACCGGGCTCTGGTTGCATAGGTACATCCCTAACCCTAACCCTAACCCTAACCCTAACCCTAACCCTAACCCTAACCCCGCCTGTTGCCGATGAGCAACTCCCTACAACTAAGTCCTACCTGATCCCCTCCCCATCAGATCTCGTTGATTATGTGAGTTGGTTGTCTCTGTTTGTCCCTCCTCCGTCGTCCGCCGTCGTTGCTGACTAAGTGTCATCTTCTCTGGACTCTGGGTGCTCATCATCTTCTCTGGCACTGGGCTCCGGCTGCGCAGGTGAAACCCTAACCCTAACCCCTAACCATGTTCTAATTTCTTCTTTTTTTCAATGTATGCTTCTGATTTCTTCTTCTTCCATTGTTTCGCAGGTTAGTAGCCGATGCATCATCTTCTAGCTGCGGCTTAGAGCGAGCAAGGCGGCCACCCGCACCGTCGAGGAACGGGGCTGGAGAGGTGGCCATGGCCGATGAGGATGGCCTCCTGCCGGTTGGCCTGGCCCCAGAGGGCGAGAACGATGACGACACTCGAGCCGACGCTACTGCGTTGTTCGGTATCAATCTTGGGGACGGCTCTGCTGCTCCGATCGATGTGGACGCGGACGGTGGCAAAGGGGCGACGGCGACTGCGAACTCCAACGGCTCTGCTCCTTTGGTTGCTGGTACAAGTAACACTAGTAAGTGGAAATCGCCTGTGTGGGCTGATTTTGAGGAGATCTATGAGGTTATTAATGGTTCTAGAATTTGCACCAAGGCTGTTTGTAAGATGTGCAAATCTACCTTGTCTGCTAGATCTGCTGCTGGCACTGGTCACTTAAAAAGGCACCAAAAATCATGTAGGATTAAACTGATCAACGTGCTAGGGTTAAATCTAGGCTTTCATACAATCCTGATGGTTCTGTTTATAACTGGGATTATAAACCTGAAGTTGCTAGATCTGAATTATGTCGTTTGATTGCTAAGCTTGATCTGCCTTTAGGAATTGGTGAGACTGATGCTTGGGAAGAATACATTGTTAGAGCTCATAATCCTAGGTTTGTTAAGGTCTCTAGACTGACCACTACTAGAGATTTTGGCAAACTTTTTAATGAACGGCGTAATATAATTAAGAACTGTGTGTTGTTTGGTGCTTCTTCTGTTGGTCTGACATCAGACATTTGGTCTGGTAATGCAAAGGAAGACTATATCAATGTTGTTGCTCATTATGTGACTGTTGACTGGGAGTTGTAGAAAAAGGTAATTGGTCTCCGCTTGATTGAGGTAAAACATACTGGTGAGAATATTGCAGAAAAAGTTGCTTGTGTGATTGAAGAATTTGGTTTGCTTGACAAGGTGTTCTCTGTTACTCTCGACAATGCTTCTTCCAATGCTAAGGCTATGGAAACATTGACACCTATGTTTGCTGGTTATCTGGTAAACCTTTGAACATGTTTAAGACTTATAAGAGGTGTGCTGCACTCTTTTTCCCTTTTTAGGGTTTCTCACAAGGGTGAGTTTTACCCAGAAAGGTTTTTAATGAGGCAGCATTGCACACAGTTATCCTTTTAATTTCCTCTTGTTCTCTGTGTGTATGGTTTTGGTTTTGGTTTGAAGCTCTTCTGGGAAAAAAATACTTCAAATTTGAATACTTCTCGTTGAGATGAATTTTTGATGTGTTTTGAACCCTACGGGCCTCGAGCTGGCATGGCCTGGTGATTTGGCCGTGCCTAGCAGGCTGACACGGCACGGATTTAGGCCCACAGGCCCGTGCTTGGGCTGATGGCAAGGCATGAGGCCCGCAGCGGCACGGCACGGGAGGCATGGCGTGCCGTGCCGACCCAACATCCTCTGGGCCGTGCCTAGCCCGTGCCAGGGCCGTGCCGAGCCGGCCCGGCCCGATGGCCAAGTATACCCTCGTCCTAGCCATAGCCATCACGTGCCGCTGCCTAAAGCGCTGGGGCCATGCATCGTCGAGCCTCCACTACGCCCTTGGCTTGGCCGCGCCTCTTCCTGGCCGCAGTCACCTCATGGTTCTATCTGTCACACTTGGGTCATGTGTCGTGCTAGAGCTGGGCTGGCGCTTGGGGCACCTGGGCTGCGCGCCGTGTCACTACTTTGTGCGTTGCCGCCTAGGGATCCGCTGCCTGCCTAGGTAGTGCGAGCAGAAGAGGGAGAGAGCGGACAGAAGAGATGGTTGAGGAAGCAGCAGCCCGAGAGATAGGTTTGGTGTGGTACTATGTGGGAGATTTAGGGTTGGGTAGGAGAGATAAGTGGGCTGATAGTGGGCTTGCCTCATTATGAGAGACTTGCCTCTGTTAATTGTTTTTATGAGGCAGTAGATTTCCTGGTGCCTTTGTAAATCGGTTGTCTGCCTTCAAAAATAGCAAGACATTTTTGGAGACATGGAGAATTTTTGAACGTGTATATTAATAAAACGAGATGTCTTCTAAAATTGTTATTGTAGTAGTGTGTTTTGACCGGTCAGAATGTTGACATTTAGCTAATATTTAGCTGAATTTTGGTCAAAATTGGATCAAGGGCTTGATATATGTTTCCACTTCTATATTGCAAGGAAGAACTTGTAGGTTTGTCTGAACTCGAGACTTGGGTCAAATTTTGAATTTAACTGAATTTCTGACTGATATGGTGTAGTTTTAGGCCTCACCGAGAAATGGGTGAATTTCACTCAAATTTTTGTCATTTCTGATAGAATAACAGAACTTTTACAAGCTACGTAGCATTAGATCCTAGATGTGAGTGGTGGTGCAAGAATATACGAGAATTTGGGGGTAGAATAGAAATCTCAAGTACTTCATAAAGAGCATATAATGGAAAGTGGAAGCGAATACATATGTACAGTATTGAACCATTTCTACGTTTAAGACAAATAAAAAATGTACCACGTCAATATCATTGATTCCCATGTACACTTTGGTTATGGTTGAGGCTAGTACTTTGTTCCATTATCTAAAATGTACACACTGGTTTGAGACTGAAGGTAAAGCAACTCAAATATTTTGTCTTTTTTATTCCTTGTGACGATCATGCACTCAAAGTCTCGAACTCAAGAACTCAAAGTCCGAGCTACTGATCTAAACGATTCTCTCATAAACACTTTGTGAGCTGAAAGCTGCTGCCATTTTCCACGCATTTTGAGGAAAGAAGTCAAAGCTTAAGCCTTGAGCTTTTGACCACCTCTTAGTCACTGGAGAAGAAGGATCAGGGCATCTTACCAGCCTCTGTTACCCTGGCTTGTTCTCAAAGACTTTGCTATTCCTACTCGGCCTTGGGGTTCACCAATTACTACTTACTAGATTGAGCCAGATAGGAGTGAAATGGGCTCTTTTTGCTGATGCATATATTTCCAATACCTCCAAATCCTAGTGGGTCAACATGAAACAAAACGATAAAAAAGAGATTGGTGGGAGAAAAGGTATCACAGGATCCATCTAAACTATGGCATTTGCAAGGATTGGATAGCTTATATTGATCGAGAGTAGTGTACTAGTGTAAAGGTCCTCCATTTGCTCCTTTCCAGCATCTGTACCTTTTTTCAACCCATTTCCATTTGAAAATCTCAACTACTTCTGCATGAAATCAGAATGCACTGATTGCAGACTTGGTGTGCCACAAATGCACTGGTGACTGCCACTACTACACACGTCTTTTAGAGGCGGGTAAAAAGGCCCCATATAGGTGGTTCCTTCAGTTGCCTGTATCTACCTGTCTCTAGACATCGGGGATCTTTAGATCAGGTCGGTATCCAACATTCCAGCTGCCCATAGAAATAAATTTTTAGGGGCGCTTGGTAATTACTAGGGTGCGGTTGAATCAAGCACTGCCTCTGCAAATGTATTTAAAAAAATATTGTCAGCCAGCCAGATCCATGCTCCGCCCAATTATATAATGGAAGTGTGTAATGGAAGTGCCAGATCCGAGCAGCTAAATAGTGTGCAATAGAAGTGGCAATACAGGAAACGTGAACAATTTTAATGGCACTTAGGTACCCATATAATTTGTAGTTGCATTCAGTGAATTTGCTTATGGCTTAACACTAATTTGAATGCCATTTCACATCCTTTATATATTTGGATATTGGTGAACAATCTCTAGAACTTCATGATCTGCAATTTATTAGCAGGGTTAATGTTATGTGGTAATGCCTTGTACAATCATGATGACTTACAGTTTTGTTGTTTCATGTGAAGAACACGTTATATCTTATATCTTATATCTTATATCTTAATTCCAGAGGATCTCAATTAACTTAATCACATGAAAACCTAGTCGCTTGTTGCTTAACACTAATTGCAATGACTAGATAGTGTTGCTGATGTCAGTGCCCTACACCAGGCAGCTGGCATAGTTCGTCGGTGAAGAACATCATTGATGCAGACTCGCAGAGTGCTCCTAGATAGATCACCATCACAAAGATGGTGGTCAGCATCTAATCTTCAGGCTGAGCCCACATTAACCTAGATTGACAGATAGACTAGGGGAAGGAGAGAAGGTTTAGTCCCCAACATGACGCAGTTGGGTCTTATATATAGTGTGAGTCGGTCCTAGGGCCAATCTGTTAGGCATTGAGGAATTGTATCTGATCAGAGCATGGTCAAGGGTTGTTAGGCCCCCGAATGACTTGGTCTCTCTTGACTAATGAGCCTCCAGGCTCCAGCTTGAGATCATTTCAAATAGAACACAAAGATAAATTTGTAGCTTTGAACTAATTAAGTTCGAAAAGAAGTATGTCACTGCCATGGTGCCACCTTGATGTTTTTTGCATTGAAATACTATGTGAAGGGTCATGTAGCACCCGGTTTTAAGAACAAAACCAAATACACACCATATGTGAGCCCAGGAAGTTAATTCTCACATATAGCTACAAATAAGGGTAATATCAATAGACAATGCTCAATATATAACATACCTAGTATAAAGAATATAACCTTAGATAGCAAACAGCGGAAAGACAACTCCGATCTTCGGGTGAAGACTCCAATTCCACAGGGACAACTGACGGGTTGATCACAAGCCTAATTTTTCCAAACTCTAGCAATTTGGTACACATCTAGGATTTTTCCATAGATTTAAAAAGTAAAGCAAGCGTAAGTACATGCCGTACTCAACAAATATAACATGGGGTTCATGAGGCTCAAATGGCTGACACTGGTTTACTACGATTAGCTTTTAATGAGTCATGATTTTAGCAATTGAGTAGCAACAAGTTTATCACAAGCCCATATAAACACATGATCAGATAAACATGAATAATGAATAGCATAAACAGTAATCATTAGTGAGCATTTTCATCATTAGTATTATCAGTGTTCATCATCTATTCTGTAAATGTTCTAAGGCCGCTCGTGACCGTGAGCATGGCTGATATACTAGTTTTACACTCTACAGAGGTTGTATACTTTCACTGTGAGCCGTGGTTTACCCTTTTGCCTGAGGTAGCTAATCTCTTGACCCACTTCTAAGGAAGGTCGGTAGGGTTCACTATGAAGCATTTCAAAGGTTCATCTAACAAGTTAGGGCTATTAGATTCACTCGACAAACAGATATAGGAACCCCCCTTCCCGATGGCACAATGACACGTAGCCTATACACAAGGGGACAGAGGCTGTCTTATACATGATCCGTCAAGCCATTCTTACGCCAATAAAGGTAGCCTCTAACAAGCTAGAAAAGGTCCTCATACTGAGCTAAAGTCAGAGCCACGTAGCCCTCACAGTTGTACTATAAGTCCTGGATGATCACTTACAGATAAGTCCTTAGAGAGAGGAATCTAGAGCACCATAAAAATAGCCCAATGCTCTAGCCCCTGATTCCATGTTGCTAAAAAGCATCTTTTAATGTTTATTGCATAATCAACTACTCAAGTTACAAGATCATGGTTGTAGTTGAGCACTAGCATCATACTAGCCAATGCAATACCCCATAGGTATCAAGGCACAAGGCAACAAAGCACTAGGAAATCATTCGTGGCAGTCAAGGTATACACATGCAGTATGTATTAAATGATTAAACGTGTATAGGACAACAAGGAAGATCCCATGCTATACTTGCCTTAAACTTAGATCCTTCTTCTAGTCCAAACCTTCAATGGAACTCCTTGATCAACACGACATAAAGCTCACCGACTAGACTTGATCATAGAACACCACACAAGCATCCATGCAATCATACATGAAGCAAACAATAGATCTAAATTAGAATAGTACACCAAACATAAAATCAAGATGAAAAGTTTGTGAAATGAATCTACGTCTCGCTACGAACACATAGACGCGAAAAACACTCTAATCGGGGCTACGGTGAAAAAGATACACAAAGACTAAAAAGAAAGCTATAAGCTTTATTTATTTTAAGAATAAAACATATATAAGATTCTCCAGAGAGTTATCTAAATAGTTTTAAGTCCAAATTTAGATTTGAATTAGAGAACAAAAGTAAAACAAATTATATTTTGCTTATAAAATCCAGTTGCATAATTATTATTCATGTTAGAGTTTAAACCATGATATTCTAGAAATGTTGACATGATAAACATTGTTACTAATGTGTAGTTTATGTTATAACAAATCCAACGCAACTTAAATGGGCTAAAATGGAGTTGAAACGTAGAAGATATGAATCAAACAAGATTTCCTTTAATAAAATAATAGATTAAATCTAACCTCGAATTTTAAAAGTTAAAAACATATCTATCAGTAGTTTGAATATGTAGATTATGAAATTATAAACCTAACACAAGTTGAACGGGTCAAATCGGAGTTAAAACAGAGAAGATATAGCCTATAGAAGGTAATGGCAATTTTGTAAATTGGCGGAACTTAATTTTTGAATTAAAATAAATAAAATCTGATTTTTTAAATCAGCCAAGGACTGTGGATCCTATTTAGCAAAAGTTTGGGACTCTTTTGTAAGAAACCAGGGATGGCGAGTTAGAACATAGAAAACCAGAGGGTTTTTTATGAAAAAATGCCAAGGCGAAGGGGTATGGAGGAATATAAGCCGTTGGATTAGAGTTGGATGGATGAGATTAGATCTGGAGAGTGGACTGTGGGTTCGATATTCAAAAACTCAAGGGACTCTTTAGCAAATGTGCCAAGCCAAAAGGGTATCATGCAATCTCAACCGTCGGATCTAATTTGGACGGTTGAGAACAGAAGCAAGGCAGAGAGAGAGCGCACGTCGGCCGAAATAGAGAGAGAAGACGCCGGCGCCATGGCTGGACCTCCTGGAGCTTCGCCAAACGGTGTTTCAGGCCTTGATTCGCAATGGGAATAGCATGGGAAGAAATATAGCAAGACTGCGAACTCACCACAGAGGTTAGCGTCGGTGGTGGAGGCACGAAAGAGGCATGATGCTCGGCGGTGGTAGCGGCAAACGACAGCTAGGGTTTAGCAGCGCTGCTCGGTATTTATGAGGCTAGATACTTGAGGTGCAAGGCAACAACACGGGGCGGCCTTGGACTCTCGGCGGTGGCGATGGAGTGTCACACCTGGTTTTAAGAACAAAACCAGATACACACCATATGTGAGTCTAGGAAGTCAAATCTCACAGATAGCTACAAACAACGGTAATATCGAAACACAATGCTCAAATACATAGCGTATTAGTATAAATATTATAACCTCAGAGTATAGACAGCGGAAAGACAACTCCGATCTTTAGGCGAGTGCTCTAAATCTACAGGGACAACTGACTGGTTGATCACAAGCCTAATTCCTCCAAACTAGCAATCTGGTACCCATCCGAGATTTTTATCCAAATATGTGAAAAATAAAGCAAGCGTAAGTACATGTCGTACTCAATAAATATAACATGGGGTTCATGAGGCTTGAAAGGCTGACACTGGTTTAACTGTGATTAGCTTTTAATTGTCACAATTTTAGCAAAGGAGTAGCAACAAGTTTATCTCAAGCCCACATAGAGACATGATCAAGTAAACATGAATAATGAATAGTATAAATAGTAATCATTAGTGAGCATCTTTATCATCAGTATCATCATTGTTCATCATCTATTCCGTAAGGGTTCCAGGACCGCTCGTGACCGTGAGCATGGCTGATATATGAGTTTTACACTCTGCAGAGGTTGTACACTTTCACTGTAAGTCGTGATTTACCCTTTCGCCCGAGGTGATCAGCCTCTTGACCCGCTATCAAGGAAGGTGGATAGGGTTCACTATGAAGCCTTTCAAAGGTTCATCTAACAAGTTATAGCACTCGATTTTAAGAACAAAACCAGATACACACCATATGTGAGCCCAGGAAGTCAAATCTCACATATAGCTACAAATAAGGGTAATATCAAAAGACAATGCGTAAATACATAGCATATTAGTATAAAAAATACAACCTCAGAGTATAGACAGCGGAAAGACAACTCCGATCTTCAGGCAAAGACTCCAAATCCACAAGGACAACTGGCTGGTTGACCACAAGCCTAATTCCTCCAAACTCTAGCAATATGGTACCCATCCGAGATTTTTCCAAAGATTTAAAAAGTAAAGCAAGCGTAAGTACATGTCATACTCAACAAATATAACATGGGGTTCATAAGTCTTAAAAGGCTGACACTAGTTTAACTGCGATTAGCTTTTAATGGTCACAATTATAGCATAGGAGTAGCAACAAGTTTATCACAAGCCCATATAAACACATGATCATGTAAACATGAATAATGAATGGCATAAATAATTAAACATTAGTAAGCTTCTTCATCACCCATATCATTAGTGTTCATCATCATTAACCATTAGTGATCATCTATTCCGTAAGGGTTTCAAGGCCGCTCGTGACCGTGAGCACGGCTGATATACCAGTTTTACACTCTGTAGAGGTTGTACACTTTCATTATGAGTCGTGATTTACCCTTTCGCCCGAGGTAGCTAATCTCTTGACCCACTTCCAAGGAAGGTCAGTAGGGTTCACTATGAAACCTTTCAAAGGTTCGTCTAACAAGTTAGGGCCATTAGATTCACTCGGCAAACAGATGCAGAGCCCCCCCTTCCCGATGGCACATTGACACGCAACCTATACACATGGGGATAGAGACCGCACTATACCCGATTCGGCAAGCCATTCTTACGCCAATAAAGGTAACCACTAACAAGCTAGAAAAGGTCCTCATGTTGAGCTAAAGCCAGAGCCATATAGCCCTCACAGTTGTACTGTAAGTCTCGGATGATCACTTACAGATAAGTCCTTAGGGAGAGGAATCTAGAGCACCATAAATAGCCCAATGCCCTAGCCCCCTTGTTCCATGTTGCTAAAAAGCATCTTTTAGTGTTTATTGCATATACTATTAGTCAAGTTACAAGATCATGGTCTTTAATTGAGCACTAGCATTATACTACCCAATGCAATACCCCATAGGTATCAAGGTACAAGTACAAAAGACTAGGATATCCTTAGTGGTAGTCAAGGTAGACACATGCAGTATGAATTATGTGATTAAAGGTATATAGGACAACAAGGAAGATCCCATGCTATACTTGCCTTAAAACACCGATCCTTTGGT
>NC_089583.1:27683352-27690852 GCF_019320115.1 Miscanthus floridulus | reverse complement strand
GTTGTTCAATACCATTCAGAGACTTAACAAAACCGATCATTGAAGGTAAATCTGGTATATATATATATATATATATATATACATATATATATACACACACACATAACTAAAACATTCGTAACTATTCCGTCCACAGGTGCAACACCAAAGCCGCTCCATACGATCAGATCAGGAAGGCAACGCGCACTCGCTCCATGCGATCAGCTCAATCCCCATAACAACCGCAACAAATTCGGAAGACAAAAATCAATTCCCGTAACAATCGTGATCAATTCCATGATCACCCCACCTAAAAAGTATGAAGCGCTTTTGTCAAACGAAATTTCGTGCACGCGCCCCAAGCTAGGCCCACACATTGGTTCGGCTGCCTTTTGTCCAATGGTGCGCGTGCGCAGATGTGGCTCGAAGACTCTGAGGCGAGTTTACACGTTACGTAGAGTTCGAGTCGGATGGGGATAGGTTCTGATCTACAAAAGCCACTGCGTTCGTGGTAGTGTTCTATCTGCAATCCGCCCCATCTAGAGAGACCAAAGTTGTTGATTCGTGCAACGAAGCTCATCTGTCAGTGTTGCCCAATTAGAGTCCATCTGCTTCAACGCAAGCTACAAGGGCAGGCATATCAAGATAACCATGGATCGTGAGGCTGGAAAAAACAATTTTTCTACGTGCACACGGAATAGGTTACCAGGAGGTTTAAGGTTTATTGCTCATCTAATTTTAGGTGGTGTAGTACTAGATTCTAATGACCCACTTCGTGCATTTTAATACATACTCTCCTACATGGAACCTATTGAAAATCAGGAACAAGGTTGTTCAATACCATTCAGGGACTTAACAAAACCGATCATTGAAGGTAAATCTGATATATATATATATAGACGCACACACACACACAACTAAAACATTCAAAACTATTCTGTCCACAGGTGCAACACCAAAGCCGCTCCATACGATCAGATCAGGAAGGCAACGCGCACTCGCTCCATGCGATCAGCTCAATCCCCATAACAACCGCAACAAATCCGGAAGACAAAAATCTATTCTCGTAACAATCGTGATCAATTCCACGATCACCCCACCCTAAAAAGTATGAAGCGCTTTTGTCAAACGAAAATTTTGTGCACGCGTCCCAAGCTAGGCCCACACATTGGTTCGGCTGCCTTTTGTCCAATTGGTGCGCGTGCGCAGATGTGGCTCGAGACTCTGAGGCGAGTTTACACGTTACGTAGAGTTCGAGTCGGAGGGGGATAGGTTCTGATCTACAAAAGCCACTGCGTTCGTGGTAGTGTTCTATCTGCAATCCGCCCCATCTAGAGAGACCAAAGTTGTTGATTCGTGCAACGAAGCTCATCTGTCAGTGTTGCCCAATTAGAGTCCATCTGCTTCAACAGCACGCTACAATGGCAGGCATATCAAGATAACCATGGATCGTGAGGTGGAAAAAAACAATTTTCTACGTGCACACGGAATAGGTTACCAGGAGGTTTAAGGTTTATTGCTCGATATATTTTTAGGTGGTGTAGTACTAGATTCTAATGACCCACTTCGTGCATTTTAATACATACTCTCCTACATGGAACCTATTGAAAATCAGGAACAAGGTTGTTCAATACCATTCAGAGACTTAACAAAACCGATCATTGAAGGTAAATCTGATATATATATATATATACAATATATATATATACACACACACACATAACTAAAACATTCATAACTATTCCGTCCACAGGTGCAACACCAAAGCCGCTCCATACGATCAGATCAGGAAGGCAACGCGCACTCGCTCCATGCGATCAGCTCAATCCCCATAACAACCGCAACAAATCTGGAAGACAAAAATCAATTCCCAGTAACAATCGTGATCAATTCCACGATCACCCCACCTAAAAAGTATGAAGCGCTTTTGTCAAACGAAATTTTGTGCACGCGCCCCAAGCTAGGCCCACACATTGGTTCGGCTGCCTTTTGTCCAATGGTGCGCGTGCGCAGATGTGGCTCGAGACTCTGAGGCGAGTTTACACGTTACGTAGAGTTCGAGTCGGAGGGGGATAGGTTCTGATCTACAAAAGCCACTGCGTTCGTGGTAGTGTTCTATCTGCAATCCGCCCCATCTAGAGAGACCAAAGTTGTTGATTCGTGCAACGAAGCTCATCTGTCAGTGTTGCCCAATTAGAGTCCATCTGCTTCAACGCACGCTACAAGGGCAGGCATATCAAGATAACCATGGATCGTGAGGTGGAAAAGAACAATTTTTCTACGTGCACACGGAATAGGTTACCAGGAGGTTTAAGGTTTATTGCTCATCTAATTTTAGGTGGTGTAGTACTAGATTCTAATGACCCACTTCGTGCATTTTAATACATACTCTCCTACATGGAACCTATTGAAAATCAGGAACAAGGTTGTTCAATACCATTCAGAGACTTAACAAAACCGATCATTGAAGGTAAATCTGATATATATATATATATACACACACACACACACAACTAAAACATTCATAACTATTCCGTCCACAGGTGCAACACCAAAGCCGCTCCATACGATCAGATCAGGAAGGCAACGCGCACTCGCTCCATGCGATCAGCTCAATCCCCATAACAACCGCAACAAATCCGGAAGACAAAAATCAATTCTCGTAACAATCGTGATCAATTCCACGATCACCCCACCTAAAAAGTATGAAGCGCTTTTGTCAAACAAAATTTCGTGCACGCGCCCCAAGCTAGGCCCACACATTGGTTCGGCTGCCTTTTGTCCAATGGTGCGCGTGCGCAGATGTGGCTCGAGACTCTGAGGCGAGTTTACATGTTACGTAGAGTTCGAGTCGGAGGGGGATAGGTTCTGATCTACAAAAGCCACTGCGTTCGTGGTAGTGTTCTATCTGCAATCCGCCCCATCTAGAGAGACCAAAGTTGTTGATTCGTGCAACGAAGCTCATCTGTCAGTGTTGCCCAATTAGAGTCCATCTGCTTCAACGCACGCTACAAGGGCAGGCATATCAAGATAACCATGGATCGTGAGGTGGAAAAAAAACAATTTTTCCTACGTGCACACGGAATAGGTTACCAGGAGGTTTAAGGTTTATTGCTGCATCTATTTTAGGTGGTGTAGTACTAGATTCTAATGACCCACTTCGTGCATTTTAATACATACTCTCCTACATGGAACCTATTGAAAATCAGGAACAAGGTTGTTCAATACCATTCAGAGACTTAACAAAACCGATCATTGAAGGTAAATATGATATATATATATATATAGACACACACACACACATAACTAAAACATTCATAACTATTCCGTCCACAGGTGCAACACCAAAGCCGCTCCATACGATCAGATCAGGAAGGCAACGCGCACTCGCTCCATGCGATCAAGCTCAATCCCCATAACAACCGCAACAAATCTGGAAGACAAAAATCAATTCCCGGAACAATCGTGATCAATTCCACGATCACCCCACCTAAAAAGTATGAAGCGCTTTTGTCAAACGAAATTTTGTGCACGTGCCCCAAGCTAGGCCCACACATTGGTTCGGCTGCCTTTTGTCCAATGGTGCGCGTGCGCAGATGTGGCTCGAGACTCTGAGGCGAGTTTACACGTTACGTAGAGTTCAAGTCGGAGGGGGATAGGTTCTGATCTACAAAAGCCACTGCGTTCGTGGTAGTGTTCTATCTGCAATCCGCCCCATCTAGAGAGACCAAAGTTGTTGATTCGTGCAACGAAGCTCATCTGTCAGTGTTGCCCAATTAGATCCATCTGCTTCAACGCACGCTACAATGGCAGGCATATCAAGATAACCATGGATCGTGAGGTGGAAAAAACAATTTTTCTACGTGCACACGGAATAGGTTACCACGAGGTTCAAGGTTTATTGCTCATCTAATTTTAGGTGGTGTAGTACTAGATTCTAATGACCCACTTCGTGCATTTTGATACATACTCTCCTACATGGAACCTATTGAAAATCAGGAACAAGGTTGTTCAATACCATTCAGAGACTTAACAAAACCGATCATTGAAGGTAAATCTGATATATATATATATATACACACACACACACGACTAAAACATTCATAACTATTCCGTCCACAGGTGCAACACCAAAGCCGCTCCATACGATCAGATCAGGAAGGCAACGCGCACTCGCTCCATGCGATCAGCTCAATCCCCATAACAACCGCAACAAATCCGGAAGACAAAAATCAATTCCCGTAACAATCGTGATCAATTCCACGATCACCCCACCTAAAAAGTATGAAGCGCTTTTGTCAAACAAAATTTCGTGCATGCGCCCCAAGCTAGGCCCACACATTGGTTCGGCTGCCTTTTGTCCAATGGTGCGCGTGCGCAGATGTGGCTCGAGACTCTGAGGCGAGTTTACATGTTACATAGAGTTAGAGTCGGAGGGGGATAGGTTCTGATCTACAAAAGCCACTGCGTTCGTGGTAGTGTTCTATCTGCAATCCGCCCCATCTAGAGAGACCAAAGTTGTTGATTCGTGCAACGAAGCTCATCTGTCAGTGTTGCCCAATTAGAGTCCATCTGCTTCAACGCACGCTACAAGGGCAGGCATATCAAGATAACCATGGATCGTGAGGTGGAAAAAAACAATTTTTCTACGTGCACACGGAATAGGTTACCAGGAGGTTTAAGGTTTATTGCTCATCTATTTTAGGTGGTGTAGTACTAGATTCTAATGACCCACTTCGTGCATTTTAATACATACTCTCCTACATGGAACCTATTGAAAATCAGGAACAAGGTTGTTTCAATACCATTCAGAGACTTAACAAAACCGATCATTGAAGGTAAATATGATATATATATATATAGACACACACACACACATAACTAAAACATTCATAACTATTCCGTCCACAGGTGCAACACCAAAGCCGCTCCATACGATCAGATCAGGAAGGCAACGCGCACTCGCTCCATGCGATCAGCTCAATCCCCATAACAACCGCAACAAATCTGGAATACAAAAATCAATTCCCGGAACAATCGTGATCAATTCCACGATCACCCCACCTAAAAAGTATGAAGCGCTTTTGTCAAACGAAATTTTGTGCACGCGCCCCAAGCTAGGCCCACACATTGGTTCAGGCTGCCTTTTGTCCAATGGTGCGCGTGCGCAGATGTGGCTCGAGACTCTGAGGCGAGTTTACACGTTACGTAGAGTTCGAGTCGGAGGGGGATAGGTTCTGATCTACAAAAGCCACTGCGTTCGTGGTAGTGTTCTATCTGCAATCCGCCCCATCTAGAGAGACCAAAGTTGTTGATTCGTGCAACTGAAGCTCATCTGTCAGTGTTGCCCAATTAGAGTCCATCTGCTTCAACGCACGCTACAATGGCAGGCATATCAAGATAACCATGGATCGTGAGGTGGAAAAAAACAATTTTTCTACGTGCACACGGAATAGGTTACCAGGAGGTTAAGGTTTATTGCTCATCTAATTTTAGGTGGTGTAGTACTAGATTCTAATGACCCACTTCGTGCATTTTAATACATACTCTCCTACATGGAACCTATTGAAAATCAGGAACAAGGTTGTTCAATACCATTCAGAGACTTAACAAAACCGATCATTGAAGGTAAATCTGATATATATATATATATATATAGACACACACACACATAACTAAAACATTCATAACTATTCCGTCCACAGGTGCAACACCAAAGCCGCTCCATACGATTCAGATCAGGAAGGCAACGCGCACTCGCTCCATGCGATCAGCTCAATCCCCATAACAACTGCAACAAATCCGGAAGACAAAAATCAATTCCCGTAACAATCGTGATCAATTCCACGATCACCCCACCTAAAAAGTATGAAGCGCTTTTGTCAAACAAAATTTCGTGCACTGCGCCCCAAGCTAGGCCCACACATTGGTTCGGCTGCCTTTTGTCCAATGGTGCGCGTGCGCAGATGTGGCTCGAGACTCTGAGGCGAGTTTACACTGTTACATAGAGTTAGAGTCGGAGGGGGATAGGTTCTGATCTACAAAAGCCACTGCGTTCGTGGTAGTGTTCTATCTGCAATCCGCCCCATCTAGAGAGACCAAAGTTGTTGATTCGTGCAACGAAGCTCATCTGTCATGTGTTGCCCAATTAGAGTCCATCTGCTTCAACTGCACGCTACAAGGGCAGGCATATCAAGATAACCATGGATCCTGAGGTGGAAAAAAAAACAATTTTCCTACGTGCACACGGAATAGGTTACCAGGAGGTTTAAGGTTTATTGCTGATATTTTTTAGGTGGTGTAGTACTAGATTCTAATGAACCACTTCGTGCATTTTAATACATACTCTCCTACATGGAACCTATTGAAAATCAGGAACAAGGTTGTTCAATACCATTCAGAGACTTAACAAAACCGATCATTGAAGGTAAATCTGTATATATATATATATATATATATATATATACACAGCACACATAACTAAAACATTCATAACTATTCCGTCCACAGGTGCAACACCAAAGCCGCTCCATACGATCAGATCAGGAAGGCAATGCGCACTCGCTCCATGCGATCAGCTCAATCCCCATAACAACCGCAACAAATCCGGAAGACAAAAATCAATTCCCGTAACAATCAGTGATCAATTCCACGATCACCCCACCTAAAAAGTATGAAGCGCTTTTGTCAAACGAAATTTTGTGCACGCGTCCCCAAGCTAGGCCCACACATTGGTTCGGCTGCCTTTTGTCCAATGGTGCGCGTGCGCAGATGTGGCTCGAGACTCTGAGGCGAGTTTACATGTTACAGTAGAGTTAGAGTCGGAGGGGGATAGGTTCTGATCTACAAAAGCCACTGCGTTCGTGGTAGTGTTCTATCTGCAATCCGCCCCATCTAGAGAGACCAAAGTTGTTGATTCGTGCAACGAAGCTCATCTGTCAGTGTTGCCCAATTAGAGTCCATCTGCTTCAACGCACGCTACAAGGGCAGGCATATCAAGATAACCATGGATCGTGAGGTGGAAAAAAACAATTTTTCTACGTGCACACGGAATAGGTTACCAGGAGGTTCAAGGTTTATTGCTCATCTAATTTTAGGTGGTGTAGTACTAGATTCTAATGACCCACTTCGTGCATTTTAATACATACTCTCCTACATGGAACCTATTGAAAATCAGGAACAAGGTTGTTCAATACCATTCAGAGACTTAACAAAACCGATCATTGAAGGGTAAATATGATATATATATATATATAGACACACACACACACACATAACTAAAACATTCATAACTATTCCGTCCACAGGTGCAACACCAAAGCCGCTCCATACGATCAGATCAGGAAGGCAACGCGCACTCGCTCCATGCGATCAGCTCAATCCCCATAACAACCGCAACAAATCTGGAAGACAAAAATCAATTCCCTGGAACAATCGTGATCAATTCCACGATCACCCCACCTAAAAAGTATGAAGCGCTTTTGTCAAACGAAATTTTGTGCACGCGCCCCAAGCTAGGCC